>NC_134400.1:47960409-48132240 GCF_050003625.1 Haematobia irritans
CATACATCTAGGAGCTATACCTCATTTTACATCTACAGTATTAGTATCACGGTTTGAAGAAAATTTTATCAAAAATCTACCAAATTACAAAAATATCTTGAAGTTGTTGATCAAATTTTTGTGGTTAGTATATATAAAAATTTTGTTTTATTAGAAAGAAATATTTTTTATGGAATTTATAGAAAATTTCGGCAAATTTTTATTTCTATAAAAAAATTTTGTCAAAATTTTATTTCTTATTGTTGTTTTTTTGTTTTTTGATCTCAGCTTAAAGCCATGCATTGACTAAACTACAAGTGTAGCTTAACCAACAGAGGAAAAGTATGCTTGTCAAATTTATTTGGGCAAAGCCCTATAGACTGCAAGATGGTTGGATGTACAGCTGTTTCGGAATTACCACATTCCTCATCAGCATCCTCTACTTGCAGCAAAACTATCAACCAATTATCAGAATAAATTCGGGTAATTCACTCAACCCAACGTGAACTACACTTGAACCTCCCGAAAAAGGGTTTAATAGTCGGCTACTGCCTAAACAAATTTGCCAGCATATCTCTTTTCCTTTGCCAAACTCAAATCATCGATTTGTATGTATTTGGCTGGGTTTGTTTTTGAGCGTGCTTCCTCTATCTTCATTCGTTTTGTTTGTTATTGTTGGCTTCTCTTCAATCGTTATTGTTGTTTTTTTGTTTTTTGATCTCAGCTTAAAGCCATGCATTGACTAAACTACAAGTGTAGCTTAACCAACAGAGGAAAAGTATGCTTGTCAAATTTATTTGGGCAAAGCCCTATAGACTGCAAGATGGTTGGATGTACAGCTGTTTCGGAATTACCACATTCCTCATCAGCATCCTCTACTTGCAGCAAAACTATCAACCAATTATCAGAATAAATTCGGGTAATTCACTCAACCCAACGTGAACTACACTTGAACCTCCCGAAAAAGGGTTTGATAGTCGGCTACTGCCTAAACAAATTTGCCAGCATATCTCTTTTCCTTTGCCAAACTCAAATCATCGATTTGTATGTATTTGGCTGGGTTTGTTTTTGAGCGTGCTTCCTCTATCTTCATTCGTTTTGTTTGTTATTGTTGGCTTCTCTTCAATCGTTATTGTTGTTTTTTTTTTTTTTTTTTTTTTTTTTCTATAGAAAATTTTGTCAAAATTTTACTTCTATAGAAAATTTTGTTAAAATTTTATTTCTGCAGAAAAAGTTGTCAAAATTTTATTTCTACAGAAAAAGTTGTCAAAATTTTATTTCTATAGAAAATTTCGACAAAATATTATTTCTATAGAATTGTTTTTTTTAAATTTTATTTCTATAGCAAATTTTGTCAAAATTTTATTTTTATAGAAAATTTTGTCAAAATTTTATTTCTATAGAAAATTTTGTTAAAATTTTATTTCTACAGAACAAGTTGTCCAAATTTTATTTCTACAGAAAAAGTTGTCAAAATTTTATTTCTATAGAAAATTTCGGCAAAATTTTATTTCTATAGATTTTTTTTCAAAATTTTATTTCTATAGCAAATTTTGTCAAAATTTTATTTTTATAGAAAATTTTGTCAAAATTTTATTTCTATAGAAAATTTTGTTAAAATTTTATTTCTACAGAACAAGTTGTCAAATCTTTATTTCTATAGAAAATTTCGGCAAAATTTTATTTCTATAGAAATTTTTTTCAAAATTTTATTTCTATAGAGAATTTTGTAAAATTTTTAATTCTATAGAAAACTTTCTCAAGCCTTTATATCTGTAGAAAATTTTTGCACATTTTTATTTCTATAGAATATTCTTGCAAAAATTTATTTCTATAGAATATTTTTGGCAATTTTTTCTATAGTAAATTCTTGCAAAAATGTATTTCTATGAACATTTTTGCAAAATTGTATTTGTAAGAAAATTTTTAAAAATTTTATTTTTAATAAAATATTTGCAAACTGTCAAATTTTGGAAAATCGGGCAAATATATGTAAATATTAAAGATCTTTATTTTTATTTTTAAATAAAAAAATTATTGCAATGGTGCATAGCATTGCATAAAAATGTTATTTTTTTATTTTAATTTTTATACAAGACTGAATTCATTATGATTATTTTGTTAAAATGCATAGTTGTGTTAATTTTCTGTTCTTTATATGAAATAAATATTTTTGTTTTTAACTAAAAAATTAGTTTGGTTTTAATATTATTAATATTGCAGATTTTTTGCCGATTTTTAAAATGGAAGTGACGATTATGGCGATTTTTTCGGAAAAAAGTGACGATTATTCTTGAAATTTTATTGGCAGCCCTGGCCGCTAGTGAAAAATTGAGTGAAGTAGTTTTTGGAAAAAAGTGGAGTAGATTGAATAAAATTGAAGTAGCATACATTTTTGAAAACAAAACAATAGCGTCGGTGAGCGTATTCCTTTGCTAAAGATATTAAAGAATTTATAATTAATACTAAAGGGTGATTCTTTTGAGGTTAGGATTTTCATGCATTAGTATTTGACAGATCACGTGGGATTTCAGACATGGTGTCAAAGAGAAAGATGCTCAGTATGCTTTGACATTTCATCATGAATAGACGAACGATCTGCCACAACGTCGAATTTTCAGTGAATGGGCCCTAGAAAAGTTGGCAGAAAATCCGCTTTTTTATCGACAAATTTTGTTCAGCGATGAGGCTCATTTCTGGTTGAATGGCTACGTAAATAAGCAAAATTGCCGCATTTGGAGTGAAGAGCAACCAGAAGCCGTTCAAGAACTGCCCATGCATCCCGAAAAATGCACTGTTTGGTGTGGTTTGTACGCTGGTGGAATCATTGGACCGTATTTTTTCAAAGATGCTGTTGGACGCAACGTTACGGTGAATGGCGATCGCTATCGTTCGATGCTAACAAACTTTTTGTTGCCAAAAATGGAAGAACTGAACTTGGTTGACATGTGGTTTCAACAAGATGGCGCTACATGCCACACAGCTCGCGATTCTATGGCCATTTTGAGGGAAAACTTCGGAGAACAATTCATCTCAAGAAATGGACCGGTAAGTTGGCCACCAAGATCATGCGATTTGACGCCTTTAGACTATTTTTTGTGGGGCTACGTCAAGTCTAAAGTCTACAGAAATAAGCCAGCAACTATTCCAGCTTTGGAAGACAACATTTCCGAAGAAATTCGGGCTATTCCGGCCGAAATGCTCGAAAAAGTTGCCCAAAATTGGACTTTCCGAATGGACCACCTAAGACGCAGCCGCGGTCAACATTTAAATTAAATTATCTTCAAAAAGTAAATGTCATGGACCAATCTAACGTTTCAAATAAAGAACCGATGAGATTTTGCAAATTTTATGCGTTTTTTTTTTTTAAAAGTTATCAAGCTCTTAACAAATCACCCTTTATATTTATATTTTTAATGGAAATTATTGCACTACTTACCGATTCATCTTGCACATCACATGTCCACACGTTTTTTACTCACAACAATTTGACAGTTCACCCATTGACACTTGGACAAGGCAAAAAAAAAGGGTTGCCATTCCAGCGATGAAAAATAGGGTTTGCATATGTTCAGTGATTAAAACCACTATGTTCATCGTAATTAAAGGAATAGGAACAAGTACATACGGCCGTAAGTTCGGCCAGGCCGAAGCTTATGTACCCTCCACCAGAGATTGCACATCTTCTAAACACTGCCATCCACAATCGAATTACTTAAGTTGCGGTAACGCTTGCCGATGGCAAGGTATCTTAAAACCTCCTAACACCATCTTCAAAATTGAATGTAAGTCCATACGTGGTATATATTAAATCAAACAAGTATATACGGCCGCAAGTTCGGCCAGGCCGAATCTTATGTACCCACCACCATGGATTGCGTAGAAACTTCTACGAAAGACTGTCATCCACAATTGAATTACTTGGGTTGTGGTATCTTAAAACTTCTTAACATCGTTTTCTAAATTGTGATTTAGTCCATACATGGTATATATTAGACAAAAAAGTTATGTATAGTTAAGTCTACAAATAATTACGAATCGATATGGACTTTTTGTACGCAGAGAGCCAGAATTGAAATATGGGGGTCACTTATATGGGGGCTATATACAATTATGAACTTGATATGGACCAATTTTTGTGTGATTGGGGATCGATTTGTCTTTTTTTTTTTTTTTTTTTTTATTTCAATTTATTACAACTGAGTAAAAAACCCATCTAGTAATTTTAGATTATCATTACATATAGCTTATCACTAAAATTTAACATTAGCAAGCACATGGTTGAGGAATAATTCAATAATTACACTCTACTTTTACAATTTTCTGAATTAGTTGGCTAGGTCCATGGGGACAGTCCTTAAAAGTCTTCTTGACGTTACATAGCCGTTGAAAATATCCTTCAGGTCAGAGTTCACATGCGTGTGTAGATTAGCTGCATGCTTCTGGGCGGTGAGGGATATTTCCTCAATAATTGTTTTTATATTGAGATCTCTGTGCAGATCACTATTTCTAACGTACCACGGTGCATTCACTATAGTGCGAAGAATTTGATTCTGCGTCTTTTGTATTTTTTCAATGTCGTTTTGTGCAGCGCAGCCCCAAAGCTGTATACCATAAGTCCATATTGGCTTTATAGTTTGGTTGTAGAGCAATATTTTATTTTCAGTAGATACTCTATTGTCGGTGAGAATCCAAAATATTTGGCCAAATTTTATTTTCATCTCTTTATTTTTTTTCTTCACGTGCTCTTTCCATCTAAGTTTTGTATCCAGAGTCATTCCTAGATACTTCGCGTTGTTTGCAAATGGGACAATTGTTTTATTGATGTACAGCGGAGTATGACTTGTGTTTTTGTTTGTAAATATCATATGAATTGATTTGCTTTCGTTTAATTTCATTCGCCATTTCTTTATCCAGCTTTCTATAGCAGAAAGTACGAATTGCAACTTGCTTGTGGCCTCAGTTTCTGTTTTTGCTGTTGTTAAAATGGCAGTGTCATCTGCAAACGTAGCTATTTTGGCAATTTGTGGATTTGGTATATCTTTCGTGTATAAAAGATACAACGATTTGTCTGAGGGCCATATATAACTATAGACCGATATGGACCTAGTTAGGCATGGTTGTTAACGACCATATACTAGCACAATGTACCAAATTTCAACTCACTCGGATGAAATTTGCTCCTCCAAAAGGTTCCAAAACCAAATCTCGGGATCGGTTTATATGGGGCTATGTACGATTATGGAGTGATATGGACCACTTTTGGAATGATTGTTAAATATCATATACTACCACCACGTACCAAATTTCAAGCAGATCGGATGAATTTTGCTTCTCCAAAAGGCACCGGAGGTCAAATCTGGGGATCGGTTTATATGGAAGCTATATATAATTATGGACTGATAGGAACCAATTCCTGCATGGTTTTTGGATACCATATACTAACATCACGTACCAAATTTCAACCGAATGGGAAGAATTTTGCTCTTCCAAGGGGCTCTGGAGGTCAAATCTGGGGATCGGTTTATATGGGGCCTATATATAATTATGGACCGATATCGACCAATTTTTGCATGGTTGTTAGAGACCATATACTAACATCACGTACCAAATTTCAGCCGGATCGGATAAAATTTGCTTCTCTTAGAGGCCTCGCAAGCCAAATCGGGGGATCGGTTTATATAAGGGCTATATATAATTATGGACCGATGTGGACCAATTTTTGCATGGTTGTTAGAGACCATATACTAACACCATGTACCAAATTTCAGCCGGATCGGATGAAATTTGCTTCTCTTAGAGGCCTCTCAAGCCAAATCGGGGGATCGGTTTATATGGGGGCTATATATAATTATGGACCGATGTGGACCAATTTTTGCATGGTTGTTAAAGACCATATACTGACACCATCTACCAAATTTCAGCCGGATCGGATGAAATTTGCTTCTCTTAGGGGCCTCGCAAGCCAAATCGGGGGATCGGTTTATATGGGGGCTATATATAATTATGGACCGATGTGGACCAATTTTTGCATGGTTGTTAGAGACCATATACTAACACCATGTACCAAATTTCAGCCGGATCGGATGAAATTTGCTTCTCTTAGGGGCCTCGCAAGCCAAATCGGGGGATCGGTTTATATGGGGGCTATATATAATTATGGACTGATGTGGACCAATTTTTGCATGGTTGTTAGAGACCATATACTAACACCATGTTCTAAATTTCAGCCGGATCGGATGAAATTTGCTTCTCTTTGAGGCTCCGCAAGCCAAATCTGGCCATATACTAACACCACGTTCCTAATTTGAACCGGATCGGATGAATTTTGCTCCTCCAAGAGGCTCCGGAGGTCAAATCTGGAGAACGTTTTATATGGGGGCTATATATAATTATGGACCGATATGGACCAATTCTGGCACGGTTGTTAAAGATCATATACTAACACCATGTTCAAAATTACAACCGGATCGGATGAAATTTGCTTCTCTTTGAGGCTCCGCAAACCAAATCTGGGGATCGGTTTATATGGGCGCTATATATAATTATGGACCGATGTGGACCAATTTTTGCACGGTTGTTAGAGACCATATACAAATACCATGTACCAAATTTCAGCCGGATCGGATGCAATTTGCTTCTCTTTGAGGCTTCGCAAGCCAAATCTGGAGATCGGTTTATATGGGGGCTATATATAATTATGGATCGATGTGGACCAATTTTGGCATGATTGTTAGAGACCATATACCAACACCATGTACCAAATTGCAGCCGGATCGGATGAAATGTGCTTCTCTTAGAGGCTCCACAAGCCAAATCTGGGGATCGGTTTATATGGGGGCTATATATAATTATGGACCGATGTGGAACAATTTTTGCATGGTTGTTAGAGACCATATACCAACACCTTGCACCAAATTTCGGCCGGATCGGATGAAATTTGCTTCTCTTTGAGGCTCCGCAAGCCAAATCTGGGCATGATTGTTAGAGACCATATACCAAATTTCAGCCGGATGAAATATGCTTCTGTTAGAGGCTCCACAAGCCAAATCTGAGGGTCCCTTTATATGGGGGCTATACGTAAAAGTGGACCGATATGGCCCATTTTCAATACCATCCGACCTACATCAATAACAACTAAAGGGTGATTTGTTAAGAGCTTGATAACTTTTTAAAAAAAAAAAACGCATAAAATTTGCAAAATCTCATCGGTTCTTTATTTGAAACGTTAGATTGGTCCATGACATTTACTTTTTGAAGATAATTTCATTTAAATGTTGACCGCGGCTGCGTCTTAGGTGGTCCATTCGGAAAGTCCAATTTTGGGCAACTTTTTCGAGCATTTCGGCCGGAATTGCCCGAATTTCTTCGGAAATGTTGTCTTCCAAAGCTTGAATAGTTGCTGGCTTATTTCTGTAGACTTTAGACTTGACGTAGCCCCACAAAAAATAGTCTAAAGGCGTCAAATCGCATGATCTTGGTGGCCAACTTACCGGTCCATTTCTTGAGATGAATTGTTCTCCGAAGTTTTCCCTCAAAATGGCCATAGAATCGCGAGCTGTGTGGCATGTAGCGCCATCTTGTTGAAACCACATGTCAACCAAGTTCAGTTCTTCCATTTTTGGCAACAAAAAGTTTGTTAGCATCGAACGATAGCGATCGCCATTCACCGTAACGTTGCGTCCAACAGCATCTTTGAAAAAATACGGTCCAATGATTCCACCAGCGTACAAACCACACCAAACAGTGCATTTTTCGGGATGCATGGGCAGTTCTTGAACGGCTTCTGGTTGCTCTTCACTCCAAATGCGGCAATTTTGCTTATTTACGTAGCCATTCAACCAGAAATGAGCCTCATCGCTGAACAAAATTTGTCGATAAAAAAGCGGATTTTCTGCCAACTTTTCTAGGGCCCATTCACTGAAAATTCGACGTTGTGGCTCGTTAGTAAGTCTATTCATGATGAAATGTCAAAGCATACTGAGCATCTTTCTCTTTGACACCATGTCTGAAATCCCACGTGATCTGTCAAATACTAATGCATGAAAATCCTAACCTCAAAAGAATCACCCTTTACTTGTGCCAAGTTTCAAGTCGATAGCTTGTTTCGTTCGGAAGTTAGCGTGATTTCAACAGACGGACGGACGGACATGCTTAGATCGACTCAGAATTTCACCACGACCCAGAATATATATACTTTATGGGGTCTTAGAGCAATATTTCGATGTGTTACAAACGGAATGACAAAGTTAATATACCCCCATCCTATGGTGGAGGGTATAAAAAGGTTAAACAGTTAGCTGATAGCCTTTGTAGCTAATGCTATTTCTTTTTTTCTCTATACTTGCCTTATATTTATATAAGCTAAGTTAAATTTAATAAATAAATAAATAAGGTTAAACAGAAAGGGCCAGTGTTGCCAGGTATTTTTTGATTCTTCCCCCCAAATCTTAAGAAAAAAACCCCTAAATTGGTCTAGACTTTATTCAACTTTGTCATTCCGTTTGTAACACATCGAAATATTGCTCTAAGACCCCATAAAGTATATATATTCTGGGTCGTGGTGAAATTCTGAGTCGATCGAAAAATATTTGGAAATAGTAAAAGTTTTAAACTATTGGTCGATTTAAAAAGTTTTGGACATTTCTAGAGGAGGATATTAGCACACCATAATAAATGTTAAAATGAAAACCAGAATAATTAAACAAAAATATATATTTTATTTTAGGATTTTTAATTAATTATCAATTACATTTAATTTAATGAATTTAAAAAGAAAACATAACAGTAAAAATAATTATATTTCAGTTAGTTTTAAATATAATTTTAATTTGCCAAAATAAAAATATATGAAATTCATTTACCTGCATGAATAGTTTTGGATATTTATAAAATTAAATTTAAGGAATGAAAAAAAGTACATAAAAAACAAAAAAATATTTAAGAAAATATTTTTTCTTTAGACATAGAGAACATTTTTAATAAGAACCAAGTTTATGAATCGAATGCATAAACACCAAATTATCTATTGTATTGGGCCCTAATCTATTTCTTTTCTCAGTTATAATATTACCGGCCAATGAAAATGAACGCTCCGCTGCAGCACTACTAGCAGGTATCGAATGAACTTGTACGGCAAACTTCGACAATCGTGGATATTGGCTTGCTTTGTTTCTCCACCAGCCTATTAAATCAAATTCATCGATAAGCGGCACTCTCTCAAAGGTGTATCTATCTACTTCTTGTTCGAGGGTCTCGTTCGTCGGTACATAAGCTTGTATTAAATCAGGGAAAAAGAAACTGGTTACATTCTTGTGTTTATTACTAGAACTCGGCACTTCGGTCTTAATTTGTGATGCACTTGTTGATGATGAAAAAGTCGGACTTTCTGCTATTGCCGAATTTTCCATAGCATTCACACAAAAATTCTTTATTTCAACAATATTCGGTTGATCAGAATTCACTGCGGGTGGGTAGAGAAATAAAGCAACTTTATGCCATATTGATAAATGCTGTACCCAATTTTTGTCAATTTCTTTTAAAATATTTTCTTTCAACTCAGCAATTGCTATCATATCTTCAATGCCTGCTTCGCAGATTAGTTTGATTTTATTTATCGAACAAGGATGGAGATTTGCTTAATTGCAACTGTTTAAATATGGTTTCAAAGTCTCCACAAATATTGACAAGGATTTTAAGTGTTTCTATGTTTATGTCCGATAATCTAACAGATGCACCTTTTTCTTCCAGCAAACCGTTTATTTCCTCCCAATTATCAACTATCGACTTAAACATTGTGTAATTAGAATTCCACCTTGTGGGGCACTCACTTTTCAGAGATGTTGGTAGTCTAGTCTGGATATTGCTTTTTTGAAGAACTTAACAAGATTTTTGCATGCATTAATCATTGGGGAGAGTTCTTCTGTAGATTCAAAAGCCTTTTCTAAAGCGTTGGATAACAAATGGCTACTACAATTAAGACGAATATTATTTTCCAAAGCTTTTTTTATGTTGGCACCTCTGTCCGTAACAAACTTTATGGGCTTTATATTCTGCACACCAAATGTTTCAAATACATGTTTTAGTTTTCTTAATATATTCTCTCCTGTGGATCTCTCGTAATCCATGGATTTCATGCCTAAGACCAAGTCGTTAAGCTTGCCATCATTTTCATAATGGAATGTCACGCCCAAGAAGTTACGTCTTATATAATTATCAGTCCACATATCTATTGTGGCCGACGCACTTCCACTATTAACTTTTTCAATAATTATTGCTTTATATTTCAGTCTGGTTTCTTGCGCTAAACCTTCCAATGAACGTGATAATGTTGTAGCATTTGGTATTAAATCTGGGACGTCGATTTGATCACCATGGGCTGCACCAATTTTTATAAAAAAATGAGCCAGTTTTTGAAACCCCGAACCGCTTACAGCTGAAAATGGACGGCAGTCCTCTATTGCCCACTCAGTGCATGCTTTAGCAGCTTCCTGTTTTTCATGTGCGGTTAAGACTTTGATTCTTGATTCTTTTAATTTTGAACAGCACTTATGCCGATTTAAATTTGATGATTGGTTACCTTTACATTTTAGTACATTTTGGCAGCTACGGCAGTACACAAAATCTTCCAATGTTGTACCATCTTCCTTCTGAATTAATGCAAATATATCCCATATCAAGCTCCGGCCTTTGCGACGTTGTGATATGGTGTAAACACCATCCAAAATTTTGTCTTTTACATAAAATGACATTTTGCGTTTTTACAGAAGCTAGCTTCTCCAACGAAGGATCACGCACAACTAAATACCTAAAGAGCTTTCATCAATAGTGAAACGAATACCATAGTTTGCAACAAAACAACATACTTATGCACTGAAATAATTCCGTTAGTTCTGTGGTGTTCATGTTCCCAGCGGCGAAAATCGGGAGCACTTACAATTAAAACATTCCCGTAGCCCTTATTTTAGACTCTATACTCATACGATCAACAAAATTTACAATTATTAAACAAAAACCAGTAAGGAAAGTCTAAAGTCGGGCGGGGCCGACTATATTATACCCTGCACCACTTTGTAGATCTAAATTTTCGATACCATATCACATCCGTCAAATGTGTTGGGGGCTATATATAAAGGTTTGTCCCAAATACATACATTTAAATATCACTCGATCTGAAAGAATTTGATAGACTTCTACAAAATCTATAGACTCAAAATTTAAGTCGGCTAATGCACTAGGGTGGAACACAATGTTAGTAAAAAAATATGGGAAACGTTTAAATCTGAAGCAATTTTAAGGAAACTTCGAAAAAGTTTATTTATAATTTATCGCTCGATATATATGTATTAGAAGTTTAGGAAAATTATAGTCATTTTTACAACTTTTCGACTAAGCAGTGGCGATTTTACAAGGAAAATGTTGGTATTTTGACCATTTTTGTCGAAATCAGAAAAACATATATATGGGAGCTATATCTAAATCTGAACCGATTTCAACCAAATTTGCCACACATAGCTACAATGCTAATTCTACTCCCTGTGCAAAATTTCAACTAAATCGGAGTTAAAAATTGGCCTCTGTGGTCATATGAGTGTAAATCGGGCGAAAGCTTTATATGGGAGACATTAGCGTAGCTAGACAATTTTCCTAGGGGGGGGCTATAGCCCCCCTAGCTAAAACTTTATAGACTGAACTTATAGGTTCAACTAATATTTTATTTCATAAAATTGAATAAAAAAATAGACATCAAAATAACGACAATCAATTTATAATAAAGCAACTAAAAGTACCCTGCGGGAAATTTGTGCAAATTGCCACTGACGGACCTATCACAGAACTGGTACCTGTGCTCCAGTTAGTTGCAATTTTCACATTTAGTGAAATAAAATTGTCAGAATAACCTTTTGTTCGAGATATTTCAAAAGTTTTTTTTTCATTTCGGGTTCGATTAGGAGCCCAAATGGAAAGAGATTTCTAAGAGTTTGTCCGAGACTGGTTCCTGAGGACATGTTTATGGGTTGCTCCTGCTAAATTGTCCCAGGACATGTCCTTTGAGTCCAAGACGCGTCCTAAAATGTAAGTTTACTCCGTCAATGACAAACCCATGTTAAAGTGGACGGTCCCTTCCATACGTTTTGATCAGAACTGGGACTGGCCAGGCACTAGTCCCGTACCAGTTCTATGCACTTCCAAAAATGTCCTCACAAAGAAATTAACTATTTTAACTACACAGGAAGTTTTTTTACTTCATTTTTTTATATTTTAAAGCGTAATTTTTTGTTTTCTTTTTTCAAATAGTTTAAAAAAAGTTTAAGAATAAATAAAATGGTACAAATTATTCAAATTTTGCCACAAAAATGCTAAATCCATTATAGAAAAATTGATAATATTTAAAAAAACGTTTCAAACAAGCGTTAGAATGCATTAATAATCATAAAAAGTATAAAAATTATTTATTTGGGAAAATATCACAAAATGTTTAATTCACATTCAAAACACTGAATTCAGATCACACCTTAAGAAGTGATGCAAATTCATTGCAGCGGTTGTTGAAACGGTGGACATTCGTTCTATGACAAGTTCAAATTACATTCATCGCTTCTCCGCCAATTTTGTACCACTTCCAGACCCAAAAAGAACATTTTCACTTCGTTTTTGGCGACGCTTTTTTGCAGTATTATTAAGATATTAATTTATGGAAGAATAGTTTTAATATCAATTACTATTTTTTATTCAACTAAATCATAAGTTCAACCACAGCTTTATTTCATAAGTAGTTTTATTTCAGACCCAAGTAGTTCGATTGTGCATGAAAGTCTTTAGTGAAACTTTGTGCGTTGTACGAGTATATACTTGTTTAATTTTTATAAAAATGTAAAATCGTAAATAGGTTTTCAAATTCTGGGGGGGCTAAAATTTTTCTGGGGGGGTCTAAGCCCCCTCCCCAGAGGCCTTCCTACGCTTATGATGGGAGATATATCCAAATCTGAACCGATTTCAAGCAAATTTGGCACGCATAGTTACAACGCTAATTCTACTCCCTATGCAAAATTTCAACTAAATCGGAGCAAAAAATTGGCCTCTGTGGGCAAGTGAGTGTAAATCGGGCGAAAGCTATATATGGGAGCTATATCTAAATCTGAACCGATTTTGCTGATATTTTGCAAGTTTTTCGAGACTCATAAAATATTCGGATGTACGGAATTTGAGGAAGATCGGTTGATATACACGCCAATTATGACCAGATCGGTGAAAAATATATATGGCAGCTATATCTAAATCTGAACCGATTTTTTCCAAAATCAATAGGGATCGTCTTTAAGCCGAAACAGGACCCTATACCAAATTTTAGGACAATCGGACTAAAACTGCGAGCTGTACTTTGCACACAAAAATACATCAACAGACAGACAGACAGACGGACAGACAGACGGACAGACAGACAGACGGACATCGCTAAATCGACTCAGAATTTAATTCTAAGCCGATCCGTATACTAAAAGGTTGGTCTATGATTACTCCTTCTTGGCGTTACATACAAATGCACAAACTTATTATACCCTGTACCACAGTAGTGGTGAAGGGTATACATATGGGAAACGTTTAAATCTGAAGCAATTTTAAGGAAACTTCGAAAAAGTTTATTTATGATTTATCGCTCGATATATATGTATTAGAAGTTTAGGAAAATTATAGTCATTTTTACAACTTTTCGACTAAGCAGTGGCGATTTTACAAGGAAAATGTTGGTATTTTGACCATTTTTGTCGAAATCAGAAAAACATATATATGGGAGCTATATCTAAATCTGAACCGATTTCAACCAAATTTGGCACACATAGCTACAATGCTAATTCTACTCCCTGTGCAAAATTTCAACTAAATCGGAGTTAAAAATTGGCCTCTGTGGTCATATGAGTGTAAATCGGGCGAAAGCTATATATGGGAGCTATATCTAAATCTGAACCGATTTCAACCAAATTTGGCACACATAGCTACAACGCTAATTCTACTCCGTGTTCAAAATTTCAACTAAATCGGACCAAAAAATTGGCCTCTGTGGGCAAATGAGTGTAAATCGGGCGAAAGCTATATATGGGAGCTATATCTAAATCTGAACCGATTTGGCTGATATTTTGCAAGTTTTTCGAGACCCATAAAATATTCGGATGTACGGAATTTGAGGAAGATCGGTTGATATACACACCAATTATGACCAGATCGGTGAAAAATATATATGGCAGCTATATCTAAATCTGAACCGATTTTTTCCAAAAACAATAGGGATCGTCTTTGAGCCGAAACAGGACCCTGTACCAAATTTTAGGACAATCGGACTAAAACTGCGAGCTGTACTTTGCACACAAAAATACATCAACAGACAGACAGACAGACAGACGGACAGACAGACAGACAGACAGACAGACGGACATCGCTAAATCGACTCAGAATTTAATTCTAAGCCGATCCGTACACTTAAAGGTTGGTCTATGATTACTCCTTCTTGGCGTTACATACAAATGCACAAACTTATTATACCCTGTACCACAGTAGTGGTGAAGGGTATAAATATTTAAGAAATTATACATTAAAATAAGCATTTGTACCTATCCCTTTTGTCATATCATACTTGTCGAGGCCTTTTGAAATACCTCATTTTAAATGTTTCATGTAGAAATCTGTATTATATATCGACCCATTGTTTCTTTAAATTTACAATTCCATATATTTACAACTCCACATATTATGGGAAATTAATACCTTGTGTCTGGCCTTTTATAAGACGTTATGAAAATCGATTTACGCCACTGGTAACTACACGCTCACAAAAAATCGCTTCTGTAACATATACTCCCAAACATATTTTGCTTCAAGCATATATATTTTTGGGTATTGCCCAAACATTTATATGTTTGATCTCTTCCAATATATAATATGTTTGAAAGCATATTGGTCTAAACAATATATGTTTGGGTAGTCTAAGTTCCAAACATTTTGTATTTTTGCATCCAAATTCAATAATGTTGTCTTCCAAAACACAATATGTTATTATGTGAACATATAATATGTTTGGAAGCATTTTGCACCCAAAAATGTTATATGCTTAAAAAAAATTCTCCCAAACAATATTGTGCTCAAAATTTTATTTATTTATTTATATATTTACAATCATAATGAATTATGAAAATAAACAGGTAATATAGGTGCTAACAACATAGGTTTTCGACCTGAATACTCAAAATTTTGTTTCTGCCCAATTGTATATTCCCCCACATCTTTCTCACTTCCACGAGATTTTTTAGTTCTTAGCACCTTTTTCTGTAATACAAACATTGTAGAAGAAATTATTCAATTGTATAATTTTTTTATTTTAATTTTACCTTTTTACCGGACGGGAATTCGAACAGCGGACCACACAGTTTGTAAGGATCAAAGAAGTAGCTGATCAATTGCCCAAGGAAAAATAAAATGTTAATTTTGTAATAACAAGCAACAACCACCAACTAAATTCAATATCGCTCCCTGTTAAATAGCGCTCCAAGCTACTAAACACATATATGTTTATAGGCTATTTCTAAATTAATATATGTTTGCATCCAAGCATATTATATTTACAAACATTTTATGTCCCAAACATAATATGTTCTAACATATTAACATATATGTCCCAAACATGTTATGCTAGTTTATGAACATTATATGCTTGCACTCAAAAATATTGTGTTTAAAAATTTGTGTTCCAAACATATAATGTTTATAGCCAAACATATGAAAAACAGTCTTTTTCATCCGTGTACCGTTCAACTCACACTTATTCTTATTCTCTTTCTCTCACATTTACTTGTGCATTACCACACCACATGTATTTGTCTCCATTCACGACGGCACACATTTCATAATCTGCTTTACTCACAATTTTTTTTTTTCGCACCAGTGATGGTAAAAATGGTGCAATTGTACAAAGTTTGGATATAATATAAAATTTATCTATTTTTGGATTACACTCTTTCTTTGTAATAAAAAATAAAAACATCTCATATTTAGAAAGGTGAGAAATGTATGAGTTTGAATAAACCTGAAAATATTTTTAATTAAAAATTTCGTATATTTGGCTAGCTATAGCGATGCAATTTTTTATTTTACCATTACGTCCAGCGCTAGCGTACTATCAAAGTTTACAAACCCTATTGAAAAAACAATATAGACAATGTAAATATGCTGCTTAATTAGCTGCATTAAATTAATTCATTTTGAACAATGAAAACAACTTAGGACAAGTTTTGTAAAATATATATTAATCCCATCACTGGCTTGTCTTTAAATGTGTTAATCTCTCAATGTCTACAAATCATAGTTATGTATAAATGAAACATATTTTTTAGGAAAACGTTAATAGTTTCCATTTTAAATCAATTTTTTATAATTTTCCCAAAATAAATTTTAATTTAGGTGCATTCAAATTTTCAACATTTCTAAAAAATGTTATTGAATCGCAAATTCCTCATGTCTAGCTTTCTTACTATAGGACCAGAACTACTATGAATAAATCGCCAAATCTGTTTAAAAACTTAAATGTTGTCGACATTGAATGACGCCCATATTCAATGCAATCACACTTAATATATGTATACTACCGCGCATTCTATGATGTCGATTGGTGTGAGATTGCAAAACACTGCATACGAACATTGTTACATACTAATGGTGTTTTTATTCTCGCATTTGTATCAATGTAAAAGATCGCATGGTAATTGGTGTGTTACCCACTGCCACCGACAATTTGTGGGTAAGATTGCAGTACGAAAAAAAGCCACCGCTTGCAGTTCTCTGGTCAGTAACAGTGCTTGATATAAACGAAATTGACTGATTTTGCGATAAAATATTATTTTTTTTTATTGCAAAAATAACAATTTTATAACAAAAAACTGGAATTCAAAAACTCTAACAAAAGAAGAACGTTGAGTCGAGTATAAACATACATAAATAATTTTATAATATAAACATAAATTTACTTAGGCGTGAACAGTTTTTTACTAGCATTTAACACCATCGCTCTAAAATGCCTTTTATTTTTCTTTAATAATTCATTTTAAAGAAAATAAACTTTTTAAATTGTTTTAGCTGCAAAACTCGAACTTAATGCCCACTTTTATATTTGAAGGTGTCCGTCAACTCCTCGTGGTCTACTTATTAAGAAAGAGGTACCAAACTTTGTTTTTATACATATTACTGTGTAATTTTTCACTATTCCCTCCTTGTTTCATTTTACTGTCCCAACTCTAAAAAGAGTATAGTGCCCTTTCGTTATTTTTATGAAGGCCCCTGATTTCTTTTAACGAACCAAGAAAAAAATTGTGCCCATAATTCCAAAATGATAAACAAAACACATGTCCACACATACATAAAATGCTGCTCTCAAGGCGAAAACATATGCTGTTTGTTTTTCAAATGTCTATTCTCTTGGTTCCGAATGTCTATTCTCTTTATTCAAATTAAATAATATTTAGACTTAAGCATATCAAATTTTTGGCCCTATCATAAAACAGTTTTCCGAAACAACATACAAGCGGTTTCACAGAAATTGTTCTCTTTTGATTCTTTTGCTGTGTTATGTTGATATCTTTCGACAACTCTCCCGGTTTCCATCTCTATTTCTTTCTCTGTACTCTCTCTGTCGCTTTGAATAAAATATCACAACATGTTAGTATGTTTAGTCGAAATTTATAAATTTATATATGTTTGCATTCACACATATGATTTTTATGAAACATTCATACCCCAAACATAATATATTCTAACATATTAACATAGATGTCCCAAATATTTAGTGTTAGTTTAGGAACATTACATGTTCGCACTTAAATATATTGTGTTTTAAAATTGTGCCCGAAACACATTTTGTTTATATCGGAACATATGAAAAACATATTTTTCTAACAGTGTAGAGATGGTATATAGGGAAAAGTTAAATGCAGATCCAGTTCTCTTATATTTCTTGAACAGCTTATTTTTCTTATTTTTCAATTTCGAAAGTTTTGGGGTATTCCAAGGAGGACCATCTGAACTTAATCTTGGCTTCAATGGAACTGATCCAGAAAACATTTAAATAAAGTGTTGTAAAAATTTTGAAGTACAATATCAAGGTTAGTAGAATTCCCAATTCACAGAAGATAAAAGATTATTCAATTTCACGTAGTCTGTTTTAGCAAAACAATAAGTTCTCTCGGATTTTTACACAAATTTATACTTTTTACTTGTATTAATATATGGAATAAATACCTGTGTTAAAACAGTTGGGTGATATTTATCTTCAGGTAATACCAAAGGATTACAAGGCTGAACACAAGCATCACTAGGTTGGTTAACAAACACTATGTCTAAAAGTTTCCCTTGATTATTAAATACACGATTTATTCGAAACATACCAAAATTAAATAATGGTTCAATACAACCATTTGTAGAAATATTAGTAGACAAAGGTATAGGAGCATTACTTTCAATAGATTGATTCCATGACATTAAAGGAAGGTTAAAGTCGCCAAAAGCAAGTAAAATGTCTGTAGATTTTGATAACATAAATGAAGATAAAATGGCTGAAACATGATCATTATAAACACACCCAGAGAAGGAATATGATCACCTCAAACATGTTTTAAGAGCAAAATGTTATTTTTGGGTTGTGACCATGTAACATGGTTTACGCAACCATGTTATTTTCTCGGAAATCATGTATTTGATTTCGGCAAGCAGGTTATATTTGACGAGAAAATAACATTTTACTGACAAACATGTTACATGGTCACCATACAAAAATAACATTTTGCTCTTGAAACATGTTTGAGGTGATCATATTCCTTCTCTGTGTGCACTCAGAGAGGAGTTAGGAGGAATATACGAGCATGAGACGAACAAAAATAAATTTCGTATACGGATTTTCACTGCTAAAAATTCAATACAATCATTGCAAGGAACATTAATTTGTTCAGAAGGGAATTCCAAAGAAACAGCAATTAAGACACCTCCTCCAGATTTTTTAAACTGATTAATACGATCGCAACGGAAAATTTGGTATTTAGCACATAAAATTTCAGAATTATGAATGTTATTTTTAAGCCAGGTTTCAGTAAAAATTATAATATTATAATAAAGACTAAAACTACTAGTATATAATGCCGATTTAATGAAACCTGGAGCGGGGTTCGTGCATGCTAGCACCTTCCGTAGTCTGGAAGCCTCGGACGTATTCTCAATGCTGCTGCAGTAATCATTCCAAGAGTTATGCTGAGCCTTTCTCAGTTCTCGCTTTTATCCTCTCAGATTCTTCTTGTAAGCGTCCCAATCCACAGGAGCTCTGATGGACTTTGCTTTGTTAAAGAGCTTCCTGCACGATTTCCTCATATTACCTAACTCCGTAGACCACCATGGTGGTCGATTTTTACCCCTTGGCTTCCCTCTAGGGCATGCAGCTTTCAGTGAAATGTTGAAGGCCTTAGTAATCCTCTCCACTGCGTGTTCGATAACTTGCACAGTGCTCATATTTGTCTCTGGTATTTCCGGTATCATCATATTTAACGATTCCCTATACCTATTCCAATCAGCTTTCCTAACATTTGGCGGAAATATGGTCTTGGTGGTATGAACATCAAATTTGAAACTGATGTAGCGATGATTTGAGAAGCTATGTTCTCTTAAAACCTGCCAATCAGATATCATTTCATTCAGTTCTTGCGAGGCCAAGGTGACGTCCAAAACCTTTTGCCTGTTTTTAGTGACAAAGGTTGGGGCATCTCCCTTCTTGCAAACTACCAAATTAGTACACAAAATAAACTCTAGGAGTGACCCTCCTCTTGTATTAATGTAACCACTTCCCCATATACTATGATGTGCATTTGCATCGCATCCCAGTATATGGGTTCGACTTGTCAAAGTGTCGCCACCTGTCGACCCGTCTACAGGTCGACTAATTGGGCCTAACTCTTGGTCATTGCCCAAATTAACTCCAGTCGATACTCGTCCACTGGGCCCTGAAGTTAGCAACGCAGTGTATGTCTTTGAATTTCGCTGCATGGTGGCTTAATATCCCACCATACTTGAAATTCGTAGTAGGTACTTACTACGATGATTAAAAAACACGTCCGTTCCGTTCGACGGTTGAATGAAAAAAAATCCTTATAGTTAAGTTCGACTAACAAGATCAACATGTTTTTAATAATTGTGAGAAATTCTTCAAAAATAATGAAATCGTCTTTAAATTTTTTGAATTTTTGTATCTTGACTACAAAGCGAAAGAGCGTTCAAAAATAGGATATATTTTTCAATATACTGTGTAACTGTGAGGAAATCATTCCTTTGCCCGACTTTTTAAAAGTTAAACATAGTTCCTCCTTTCTAGCAATAAAACTTTGACAAAACTCTTCCTAGTAATAAAATGTTACAAAATTTTCTCTAGATATAAAATTGTGACAATATTTTATCTAGAAATAAAATTGTGACAAATATTTTCGCTACACCCAGAAAAAAGTACCTTCGAAAGTAAAGGAAAAAATGTTTATCAATTTAGTTTAGCCATTTTATTTCCATTAAGTAAAATTTTTGTGTGAAATAATAAAATTTACTTGTTTCAGTAAAAAAATTCTAAAATGAAAGCAGTTAGGAATAGTTCATTAACTAGAATAAGGCATGGAATTTTACTAATACTGTTTTGTTCGCTGGGTATAAGAATTTACTACTGAACAAGAAAATTTTATTCACTGATAACAAAGCATTCGTAAAAATAAACAAAAACCGAACTAAAACCAAGTTTCCTCAAATATTGTAAAATTTCTTATAAAACGATAACACTGACTTCCTTTATTATAGAAAGCTTATCATACATACGAATAGGAATAGTTCATTAACTAGAATAAGGCATGGAATTTTACTAATACTGTTTTGTTCGCTGGGTATAAGAATTTACTACTGAACAAGAAAATTTTATTCACTGATAACAAAGAATTCGTAAAAATAAACAAAAACCGAACTAAAACCAAGTTTCCTCAAATTTTGTAAAATTTCTTATAAAACGATAACACTGACTTCCTTTATTATAGAAAGCTTATCATACATACGAATAACACTTGGCATAGAAAAATATTTTAGTTCATTCGTACTAAAAAGTATTCAATCCTTTCAAATCTTAAGGAAACACACTTGTTAGAATATAGGAAATTTTCCTATATTTCTTTTATATACCTGTAATCGTTACCTGTCATCGATGTAATCGATATGTTTGCTCGTGGGTTGTTTTTATACCCTCCATCATAGGATGGGGGTATATTAACTTTGTCATTCCGTTTGTAACACATCGAAATATTGCTCTAAGACCCCATAAAGTATATATATTCTGGGTCGTGGTGAAATTCTGAGTCGATCTAAGTATGTCCGTCCGTCCGTCTGTTGAAATCACGCTAACTTCCGAACGAAACAAGCTATCGACTTGAAACTTGGCACAAGTAGTTGTTATCGATGTAGGTCGGATGGTATTGAAAATGGGCCATATCGGTCCACTTTTACGTATAGCCCCCATATAAAGGGACCCTCAGATTTGGCTTGTGGAGCCTCTAACAGAAGCATATTTCATCCGATCCGGCTGAAATTTGGTATATGGTGTTGGTATATGGTCTCTAACAACCATGCAAAAATTGGTCCACATCGGTCCGTAATTATATATAGCCCCCATATAAACCGATCCCCAGATTTGGCTTGCGAAGCCTAAAAGAGAAGTAAATTTCATCCGATCCGGCTGAAATTTGGTACATGGTGTTGGTATATGGTCTCCAACAACCATGCAAAAATTGGTTCATATCGGTCCTTAATTATATATAGCCCCCATATAAACCGATCCCCAGATTTGGCTTGTGGAGCCTCTAACGGGAGCATATTTCATCCGATCCGATTGAAATTTCGTATATGGTGTTGGTATATGGTCTCTAACAACCATGCAAAAATTGGTCTACATCGGTTCGTAATTATATATAGCCCCCATATAAACCGATCCCCAGATTTGGCTTGCGAAGCCTAAAAGTGAAGTAAATTTCATCCGATCCGGCTGAAATTTGGTACATGGTGTTGGTATATGGTCTCTAACAACTATGCAAAAATTGGTCCACATCGGTCCATAATTATATAAAGCCCCCTTATAAACCGATCCCCAGATTTGGCTTGCGAAGCCTAAAAGAGAAGTAAATTTCATCCGCTCCGGCTGAAATTTGGTACATGGTGTTGGTATATGGTCTCCAACAACCATGCAAAAATTGGTCCATATCGGTCCTTAATTATATATAGCCCCCATATAAACCGATCCCCAGATTTGGCTTGTGGAGCCTCTAAGAGAAGCATATTTCATCCAATCCGGACGAAATTTGGTACATGGTGTTGGTATATGGTCTCTAACAATCATGCAAAAATTGGTCCACATCGGTCTATAATTATATATAGCCCCCATATAAACCGATCCCCAGATTTGGCTTGCGGAGCCTCAAAGAGAAGCAAATTTCATCCGATCAGGCTGAAATTTTGGCACATGGTGTTGGTATATGGTCTCTAACAATCATGCAAAAATTGGTCCACATCGGTCTATAATTATATATAGCCCCCATATAAACCGATCCCCAGATTTGGCTTGCGGAGCCTCAAAGAGAAGCAAATTTCATCCGATCAGGCTGAAATTTGGTACATGATGTTGGTATATGGTCTCTAACAACCATGCAAAATTTGTCCGCATCGGTTCATAATTATATATAGCCCCCATATAAACCGATCCCCAGATTTGGCTTGCGAAGTCTCCAAGAGAAGCAAATTTCATCCAATCCGGTTGTAATTTGGAACATGGTGTTAGTATATGATATTTAACAACCGTGCCAGAATTGGTCCATATCGGTCTATAATTATATATAGCCCCCATATAAAACGTTCTCCAGATTTGACCTCCGGAGCCTCTTGGAGGAGCAAAATTCATTCGATCCGGTTCAAATTAGGAACGTGGTGTAAGTATATGGTCACTAACAACCATACCAAAATAGGTCCAATCACACACAAAATGGTCCATATCGGTTCATAATCATGGTTGCCACTAGAGCCAAAAATAATCTACCAAAATTTTATTTCTATAGAAAATTTTGTCAAAATTTTATTTTAATAGAATTTTTTTTTTTTTTCAAATTTTATTCGGTTCATAATCATGGTTGCTACTCAAGCCAAAAATAATCTACCAAGATTTTATTTCTATAGAAAATATTGTCAAAAGTTTATTTCTATAGAAATTTTTGTCAAAATTTTATTTTTGTAGAAATTTTGTGAACATTTTCTTTCTATAGAAAATTTTGGGAAAATTTTTATTTTTATAGAAAATTTTGTGAAAATTTTACTTCTATAGACAATTGTATTAAAATTTTATTTCTGTAGAAAATTTTGTCAAAATTTTATGTCTATTTTGTCAAACTGAATTATGTACGTATTGGATCGATCTTTTTTGATTTAATATATACCACGTATGGACTTACATACAATTTAGAAGATGGTGTTAGGAGGTTTTAAGATACCTTGCCATCGGCAAGCGTTACCGCAACTTAAGTAATTCGATTGTGGATGGCAGTGTTTAGAAGAAGTTTCTACGCAATCCATGATGGAGGGTACATAAGTTTCGGCCTGGCCGAACTTACGGCCGTATATACTTGTTTTAGTTGGAATCGCGTTGTTATGGTATACGGAGATATTGTTAAAAAATAGTATAGTAAAATAATATAATAAATAACAAATAAAATATTTGTTATTTTAAATTAGTGAGAAATTTTTTCGTTTTTTCAAAATTATTGAAATAACAAACAATAAGTTTATCAATAAATCTATCAATGTTCGGATGGTGTATAAAGAAAAAAAAAAACAGCAACAGAATAACAACCCCTTCATTCGTCTTAATTTTGGAATCTTCAATTATCAGTTAACATTCATACAGCTAACCTTTTGTAAAATCGCTACGCAGCATCTTATTAAAAGTGAAAGGAACAAGAAGAAGAAAAGCATTTCGTTTTACAGTTGGTAACTTTACATGGAAATTGGAAATAGTGGAATAATAAGCTAATATTTCAAGGCCAGTCGATGCTGTTAATTCTTAATAAATATATTTAATATATTAATAAAACATGTCTTTTATTGAAGAAAAAATGTCTATATAAATAAATAAAACTGTATATAAAAACAAAGGTAAGCAGTTCCAATTTTGAAGTAAAAGGTTTACCACAAATATGTAAGATTTTTCCAAATGAATGAAAAAAGTTCAATAAAATCATTCCATATATGAATTCAATTCAGTTAAATTTTTTCATTCTGTAGTATAGTGCTACATAAATATAGGAAAATGTTAACTAATATATGGAATGCATTCTACCTAAGTATCACATCGTTCACACAAATAAAAATGTCTTTGGCGCTATACGAAGTTCAACTTTCTTCACAATGAGTTCATTTTAACTTAAAGAAGTGGTTACTTTTTCTGGGTGTAGGAATTAAATTTTGTCAAAATTTTCTCTATGAATTAGATGTTGTCAAAATTTTCTCTAGGAATTAGATTTTGTTAAAATCTTCTCTAGGAATTAGATTTTGTCAAAAATTTCTCTAGGAATTAGATTTTGACAAAATTTACTCCAGAAATAAAATTTTGACAAAAATTTCTCCAGAAACAAAACTGTTACAAAATTTTCTCTAAAAATAAAGTTGCGACAAAATTTTCTCTAAAAAAAATTGTGACAAAATTTTCTCTAGTAATAAAATTTTGACAAAGTGTTTTCTAGTAATAAAATTTCGACAAAGTTTTTTCTAGTAATAACATTTTGACAAAAATATTTTGATGGTGTTCAAATTATGGGAAGCGGAGAGCTATATCCCACAGTCTGGCTACTAGGTTTTAATGGGAAGGAAATCGAGCTCATGTCCAGCTTTCCGAAAATTCAAATACATTTCTTTGATTCGAGAGAAGATAGCGACACTCCACATTTGGCTGCGTGCATAGTCAACATAATCGGACACATTTACTTGGAATCGTCTGGTAAGAAAGTGGACGTTACCGAGGGCCTCCATCAAATAATGGAAAATATAAAAAAAAATCTTGTAAAAACAAGTAGTGGCTGCTGACACTGCTTGGCATACCCTTCAACTCTTTTCCAAGTTTGGGGGCTCTACTTTCACGGAATACAATGAGAGAACTTCTCTGCCCTTGTGCATGGTTTTCACAAAAATATTTTTCACATACCTTCTACCTTACAATTTACTCCCTCCCGTAATTGGGGGTCACTAGAGTTTCTTATCACTCGCACACTTCTAATGGAAACACCATGTTGGATTGGTTTAGTATAGAGACTACAAGTTTGTTATTCCTCTTCTTCTCGGTTTGTGTGATTAATGCCTGTAGGCTGGCTGTTTGTTCACAGGTGTGACTTTCCTAGTTTTCTCAAGTTTGTGTTTTTTACTCCGTTTCATGTGACAACGTTCGCAGACTATCAAGATTTGTTGTGTTTTTTTGCTTTGGCTTTTCTCGTTTGCCTACATGGCGGAGTTTGCCATTGCTGTCTGTTTCTTGGGTAATTATGACAGTCCTAAAACATAAATTATAATTTCTTTTCCATTCCATTTCCATTTGGCTGCGGAAGTGTCCTTCTGGATTTGTTTTCAGGTGCTTCCTAAAAATAGCTCCATCATATTAAAATTTATGACAAACTTTCTTTTTTTGCTCTTGCTTCCTTCATTTTGTTTTCCTGTCCTCTAGGCAGCTGTCAGTGTCGTAAATAGGAAGATTTTGGAGCCTTTCGTACAACGATTAATATATCGTTCTACATAATGAAGTAAAAACAATTGCTAAACCCATGTATATTACCACCAAAGTCTCCTGAGATTACACTGAAAAAAAAAAATATTGTCTTCATGTCTTGAAAATGCGGGTGTACCCTCTTGCTTTGCATACACAGAGCCGAAAATATAACGATTTTTTAACCATGTACCTGGTCAAAATATTCATTGTAAAAGTTTGGTAACGAAGTCAAAATAACATTATATACAGTAAAATAAGTAAGGAAAGTCTAAAGTCGGGCGGGGCCGACTATATTATACCCTGCACCACTTGGTAGATCTAAATTTTGGATACCATATCATATCCGTTAAATGTGTTGGGGCTATATACACCCAGAAAAAAGTGCCTTCGAAACTAAAGGAAAAAATTTTCATCAATATAGTTTATCCATTTTATTTCCATCAAGGTAAATTTTTGTGAAAAATAATAAAATTTACTCGTTTCAGTAGAAAAATCCTAAACTGTAAGCAGTTAGGAATAGTTCATTAACTAGAATAAGGCATGGAATTTTACTCATACTATTTTCTTCGCTGGGTATAAGAATTTACTACTGAAAAAGAAAATTTTATTCACCGATAACAAAGCATTCGTAAAAATAAACAAAAACCGAACTAAAACCAAGTTTCCTCAAAATTAGTAAAATTTCTTATAAAATGATAATTGCGACTTCCTTTATAATAGAAAGTTTTTCATACATACGAACAACACTTGGCATAGAAAAATATTTTAGTTCATTCGTACTAAGAAGTATGCAATCCTTTCAAAACTTAAGGAAACACACTTGTTAGAATATAGGAAATTTTCCTAAATTTCTATTGTCTACCTGTAATCGATACCTGTCATCGTAATCGATGTGTTTGCGCGTGGGTGTAATCGATATGTTTGCGCGTCGGTTGTTTTTTCTAGTTGGAATCGCGTTGTTTTGGTATACGGAGAGATTGTTAAAAAATAATATGGTAAAATAATATAATAAATAACAAATAAAATATATAAAATATTTGTTATTTTAAATTAGTGAGAAAAATTTTCGTTTTTAAAAATAAATCTATCAATGTTCGTGATAGTGTATAAAGGAAGAAAACACCAGCAGAATAACAACACTTTCATTTGTCTTCATTTTGGAATCTTCAATTATCAGGTAATATTCAGTGACGCTAACCTTTTGGAACAAAAATGTTTTATGATTTTTTATATTTGTAGGTATTGAAATTGTAAAAAGAGGACAAAATCGTTAAGCAGCAACTTATTAAAAGTGAAAAGTACAAGAAGAAGAAAAAGTGCGTTTTACAGTTGATAATATCACACGGAAATTGGAAATAGTGGAATAATAAACTAATATTTCAAAGAGATTCGATGCTGTTGATTCTTAATAAATATATTCAATATATTAATAAAACATGTCTTTTATTGAAGATAAAGTTGCTTATAGAAATAAATAAAATTGTATTTAAAAACGAAGGTAAGCAGTTCTAATTATGAAGTAAAAGTTTTACCACAAATGTGTAAGATTTGTCCAAATGAATGAAAAAATTTCAATAAAATCATTCCATATATGAATTCAAATTAGTTAAATTTTTTCATTCTGTAGTATAGTGGTACATAAATATAGGAAAATGTTAACTAATATATGGAATACATTATTCCTAATTTCTACGAAAATCACATCGTTCAAACAAATAAAAATGTCTTTGGCGCTATACGAAGTTCAACTTTCTTCACAATGAGTTCATTTTAACTTAAAGAAGGGGTCACTTTTTTCTGGGTGTACCTAGTAAGTCCATACTTGGTATATATTAAATCAAAAAAGATCGATCCAATACGTATAGAAGTTCAGCCAATACGTATACGTATAGAAGTTCACCAATGTGGTATCACAATGGACTGAATAGTCTAAGTGAGCCTGATACATCGGGCTGCCACCTAACCTAACCTAACCTAATACGTATATAATTCAGTTTGACAAAGTAGACATAAAATTTTGACAAAATGTTCTACAGAAATAAAATTTTAACAAAATATTCTATAGAAATAAACTTTTGACAAAATTTTCTATATAAATAAAATCTTGGTAGATTACTTTTGGCTCGAGTGACAACCATGATTATGAACCGAATAAAATTTGAACAAAAGTTTCTATAGAATCAAAATTTTGACAAAATTTTCTATAGAAATAAAATTTTGACAATGATGAAAATTTTATTATGAACCGAATAAAATTTTAACAAAATTTTCTCTAGAAATAAAATTTTGACAAAATTTTCTATAGAAATAAAATTTTGACAAAATTTTCTATAGAAATAAAAGTTTGGTAGATTATTTTTGGCTCTGGTGGCAACCATGATTATGAACCGATATGGACCAATTTTTGTGTGATTGGACCAATTTTGGTATGGTTGTTAGCGACCATGCCTAATTTGAACCGGATCGGATGAATTTTGCTCCTCCAAGAGGCTCCGGAGGTCAAATCTGGAGAATGTTTAATATGGGGGCTATATATAATTATGGACCGATATGAACCAATTCTCGCACGGTTGTTAAAGATCATATACTAACATCATGTTCTAAATTACAACCGGATTGGATGAAATTTGCTTCTCTTGGAGACTTCGCAAGCCAAATCTGGGGACCGGTTTATATGGGGGCTATATATAATTATGAACCGATGTGGACCAATTTTTGCATGGTTGTTAGAGACCATATACCAATACCATGTACCAAATTTCAGGCGGATCGGATGAAATTTGCTTCTCTTTGAGGCTCGGCAACCCAAATCTGGGGATCGGTTTATATGGGCGCCATATATAATTATGGACCGATGTGGACCAATTTTTGCACGGTTGTTAGAGACCATATACCAACATCATGTACAAAATTTCAGCCGGATCGGATGAAATTTTCTTCTCTTTGAGGCTCCGCAAGCCAAATCTGGGGATGGGTTTATATGGGGGCTATATATAATTATGGACCGATGTGAACCAATTTTTGCATGGTTGTTAGGGACCATATACCAACACCATGTACCAAATTTCAGCCGGATCGGATGAAATTTGCTTCTCTTTTAGGCTCCGCAAGCCAAATCTGGGGATCGGTTTATATGGGGGCTATATATAATTATGAACCGATGTGAACCAAGTTTTGCATGGTTGTTAGAGACCATATACCAACACCACATACCAAATTTCAGCCGGATCGGATGAAATATGCTTCTGTTAGAGGCTCCACAAGCCAAATCTGAGGGTCCCTTCATATGGGGGCTATACGTAAAAGTGGACCGATTTGGCCCATTTTCAATACCATCTGACCTACATCGATAACAACTACTTGTGCCAAGTTTCAAGTCGATAGCTTGTTTCGTTCGGAAGTTAGCGTGATTTCAACAGACGGACGGACGGACGGACGGACGGACATGCTTAGATCGACTCAGAATTTCACCACGACCCAGAAAATATATACTTTATGGGGTCTTAGAGCAATATTTCGATGTGACAAAGTTAATATATATGATGGAGGGTATAAAAAAATATGGGAAACGTTTAAATCTGAAGCAATTTTAAGAAACTTCGCAAAACTTTATTTACGATTTATCGCTCGATATATATGTATTGGAAGTTTAGGAAAATTAGAGTCATTTTTACAACTTTTTGACTAAGCGGTGGATTTTACAAGAAAAATGTTGGTATTTTGACCATTTTTGTCGAAATCAGAAAAACATATATATGGGAGATATATCTAAATCTGAACCGATTTCAACCAAATTTGGCACGCATAGCTACAATGCTAGTTCTACTCCCTGTGCAAAATTTCAACCAAATCGGAGCAAAAAATTGGCCTCTGTGGTCATATGAGTGTAAATCGGGCGAAAGATATATATGGGAGGTATATCTAAATCTGAACCGATTTCAATCAAATTTGGCACACATGACTACACTACCAATTGCACTCCTTGTGCAAAATTTCAAGCTAATCGGGATAAAACTCTGGCTTCTGGGTCCATATAAGTGCATATCGGGCGAAAGATATAAAGGGTGATTCTTTTGAGGTTAGGATTTTCATGCATTAGTATTTGACAGATCACGTGGGATTTTAGACATGGTGTCAAAGAGAAAGATGCTCAGTATGCTTTGACATTTCATCATGAATAGACTTACGATCTGCCACAACGTCGAATTTTCAGTGAATGGGCCCTAGAAAAGTTGGCAGAAAATCCGCTTTTTTATCGACAAATTTTGTTCAGCGATGAGGCTCATTTCTGGTTGAATGGCTACGTAAATAAGCAAAATTGCCGCATTTGGAGTGAAGAGCAACCAGAAGCCGTTCAAGAACTGCCCATGCATCCCGAAAAATGCACTGTTTGGTGTGGTTTGTACGCTGGTGGAATCATTGGACCGTATTTTTTCAAAGATGCTGTTGGACGCAACGTTACGGTGAATGGCGATCGCTATCGTTCGATGCTAACAAACTTTTTGTTGCCAAAAATGGAAGAACTGAACTTGGTTGACATGTGGTTTCAACAAGATGGCGCTACATGCCACACAGCTCGCGATTCTATGGCCATTTTGAGGGAAAACTTCGGAGAACAATTCATCTCAAGAAATGGACCGGTAAGTTGGCCACCAAGATCATGCGATTTGACGCCTTTAGACTATTTTTTGTGGGGCTACGTCAAGTCTAAAGTCTACAGAAATAAGCCAGCAACTATTCCAGCTTTGGAAGACAACATTTCCGAAGAAATTCGGGCTATTCCGGCCGAAATGCTCGAAAAAGTTGCCCAAAATTGGACTTTCCGAATGGACCAACTAAGACGCAGCCGCGGTCAACATTTAAATGAAATTATCTTCAAAAAGTAAATGTCATGGACCAATCTAACGTTTCAAATAAAGAACCGATGAGATTTTGCAAATTTTATGCGTTTTTTTTTAAAAAAAAGTTATCAAGCTCTTAACAAATCACCCTTTATATGGGAGCTATATCTAAATCTGAACCGATTTCAATCAAGTCGATTGGACTAAAACTGTGACCTAGACTTTGATTACAAAAATGTGTTCACGGACAGACGGACATCGCTATATCGACTCAAGAGCCCACCCTGAGCATATTTGCCAAAGACACCATGTGCATTAGCGTAGCTAGACAATTTTCCTAGGGGGGGCTACAGCCCCCCTAGCTAAAACTTTATAGACTGAACTTATAGGTTCAACTAATGTTTTATTTCATAAAATTGAATAAAAAATAGACATCAAAATAACTCGAGAATCAATTTATAATAAAGCAACTAAAAGTACCCTACGGGAAATTGGTGCAAATTGCCACTGACGGACCTATCACAGAACTGGTACCTGTGCTCCAGTTAGTTGCAATTTTAACATTTAGTGAAATAAAATTATCAGAATAACCTTTTGTTCGACATATTTAAAAAAAATCATTTCGGGTTCGATTAGGAGCCCAAATTGAAAGAGATTTCTAAGAGTTTGTCCGAGACTGGTTCCTGAGGACCTGTTTATGGGTTGCTCCTGCTAAATTGTCCCAGGACGTGTCCTTTGGGGTGAGTCCAAGACGCGTCCTAAAATGTAAGTTTACTCCGTCAATGACAAACCCATGTTAAGGTGGACGGTCCCTTCCATACGTTTTGATCAGAACTGGGACTGGTCCATACACACCATACACACTGGGACTGGTCCATGTACCAGTTTTGTGGTTGATCCATTTCCCGTAGGGTAGTTCCACACTTTTCCCAGCAACAATTGGGAGTTGTTCTAAAGGCACAACTTTAAAAGCACTTCCAAAAATGTCCTCACAAAGAAGTTAACTATTTTAACTACACAGGAAGTTTTCTACTTCATTTTTGTATATTTTAATGCGTAATTTTTTGTTTTCTTTTTTCAAATAGTTTAAAAAGTAAGAATAAATAAAATGGTACATATTATTCAAATTTTGCCTCAAAAATGCTAAATCCATTATAGAAAAATCGATATTATTTGAAAAAACGTTTCAAACAAGCGTAAGAATGCATTAAAAATCATAAAAAAGTATAAAAATTATTTATTTGGGAAAATATCACAAAATTTTTAATTCACATTCAAAACACTGAATTCAGATCACACCTTAAGAAGTGATGCAAATTCATTGCAACGGTTGTTGAAACGGTGGACATTCGTTCTATGACAAGTTCATATTACATTCATCGCTTCTCCGCCAATTTTGTACCACTTCCAGACCCAAAAAGAACATTTTCACTTCTTTTTTGGCGACGCTTTTTTGCAGCATTATTAAGATATTCATTTATGAAAGAATAGTTTTAATATCAATTACTATTTCTTATTCAACTAAACCATAAGTTCAACCACAGCTTTATTTCAAAATTTTATCAGACTTCTACCAAGTCTTTAGTGGAACTTTGTGCGTTGTACCAGTATATACTTGTTTAATTTTTATAAAAATGTAAAATCGTAAATAGGTTTTCAAATTCTGGGGGGGCTAAAATTTTTCTGGGGGGGTCTAAGCCCCCTCCCCAGAGGCCTTCCTACGCTTATGACCATGTGTCTACCTCGTCTCCTTCTGGGTGTTGCAAACATATGCATTAACTTATAATACCCTGTTCCACAGTGTGGAGCAGGGTATAAAAATATGGGAAACATTTAGATCTGAAGCAATTTTAAGGAAACTTCGCAAAAGTTTATTTATGATTTATCGCTCGATATATTCATATTAGAAGTTTAAGAATATTAGAACCATTTTTACAACTTTTCGACTAAGCAGTATCGATTTTAGTTACAAGGAAAATGTTGGTATTTTGGCCATTTTTGTCGAAATCAGAAAAACATATATATGTTAGCTATATCTAAATCTGAACCGATTTCAACTTAATTTGACACGCATAGCAACAATGCTAATTCTACTCCCTGTGCAAAATTTCAACTAAATCGGAGCAAAAAATTAGCCTCTGTGGTCATATGAGTGTAAATCGGGCGAAAGATATATATTGGCACGCATAGCTACAATGCTAATTCTACTCCCTGTGCAAAATTTCAACTAGATCGGAGCAAAAAATTGGCCTCTGTGGTCATTTGAGTGTAAATCGGGCGAAAGCTATATATGGGAGCTATATCTAAATCTGAAACGATTTCCACCAAATTTGACACGCATAGCTATAATGCTAATTCTACTCCCTGTGCAAAATTTCAACTAAATCGGAGCAAAAAATTAGCCTCTGTGGTCATATCAGTGTAAATCGGGCGAAAGATATATATAGGAGATATATCTAAATCTGAACCGATTTGGATGATATTTTGCAAGTTTTTCGAGACTCATAAAATATTCGGATGTACGGAAGTTGAGGAAGATCGGTTGATACACACGCCAATTATGAAGATCGGTAAAAAATATATATGGCAGCTATGTATAAATCTGAACCGATTTTTTCCAAAATCAATAGGGATCGTCTTTGAGCCGAAACAGGACCCTATACCAAATTTTAGGACAATCGGACTAAAACTGTGAGCTGTACTCTGTACAGAAAAATACATCAACAGACAGACAGACGGACAGACAGACAGACAGACGGACATCGCTAAATCGACTCAGAATTTAATTCTAAGACGATCGATATACTAAACTATGGGTCTCAGACTTTTCCTTCTTGGCGTTAAATACAAATGCACAAACTTATTATACCCTGTACCACAGTAGTGGTGAAGGGTATAAACATTGTTTTCTTGCTAATTGCATTTTCCCTCACATCTTTCTCACATTCACGAGGTTTTTAATACCCCTCACCTCTACTGTGGTACAGGGTATAATAAGTTTGTGCATTTGTATGTAACGCCAAGAAGGAGTAATCATAGACCAACCTTTTATTATACGGATCGGCTTAGAATTAAATTCTGAGTCGATTTAGCGATGTCCGTCTGTCTGTCTGTCTGTTGATGTATTTTGTGTGCAAAGTACAGCTCGCAGTTTTAGTCCGATTATCCCAAAATTTGGTATAGGGTCCTGTTTCGGCTCAAAGACAATCCCTATTGATTTTGGAAAATGTCCGTCTGTCTGTCTGTATGTCTGTCTGTTGGTGTATTTTTGTGTGCAAAGTACAGCTCGCAGTTTTAGTCCGATTATCCTAAAATTTGGTACAGGCTCCTGTTTCGGCTCAAAGACGATCCCTATTGATTTTGGACAAAATCGGTTCAGATTTAGATATAGCTGCCATATATATTTTTCACCGATCTGGTCATAATTGGCGTTTATATCAACCGATCTTCCTCAAATTCCGTACGTCCGAATATTTTATGGGTCTCGAAAAACTTGCAAAATATCAGCCAAATCGGTTCAGATTTAGATATAGCTCCCATATATAGCTTTCGCCCGATTTACACTCATTATGGGTCTCGAAAAACTTGCAAAATATCAGCCAAATCGGTTCAGATTTAGATATAGCTCCCATATATAGCTTTCGCCCGATTTACACTCATTTGCCCACAGATGCCAATTTTTTGCTCCGATTTAGTTGAAATTTTGCGTAGGGAGTAGAATTAGCATTGTAGACATGCGTGCCAAATTTGGTTGAAATCGGTATAGATTTAGATATATCTCCCATATATATAGCTCTCGCCCGATTTACACTCATATGACCACATAGGCAAATTTTTAACTCCGATTTAGTTGAAATTATGCACAGGGAGTAGAATTAGCATTGTAGCCATGCGTGCCAAATTTGGTTGAAATCGGTTCAGATTTGGATATATCTCCCATATATAGCTTTCGCCCGATTTACACTCATATGACCACAGAGGCCAATTTTTAACTCCGATTTAGTTGAAATTTTGCACAGGGAGTAGAATTAGCATTGTAGCCATGCGTGCCAAATTTGGTTGAAATCAGTATAGATTTAGATATATCTCCCATATATATAGCTCTCGCCCGATTTACACTCATATGACCACAGAGGCCAATTTTTAACTCCGATTTAGTTGAAATTTTGCACAGGGAGTAGAATTAGCATTGTAGCCATGCGTGCCAAATTTGGTTGAAATCGGTACAGATTTAGATATATCTCCCATATATAGCTTTCGCCCGATTTACACTCATATGACCACAGAGGCCAATTTTTAACTCCGATTTAGTTGAAATTTTGTACAGGGAGTAGAATTAGGATTGTAGCTATGCGTGCTAAATTTGGTTGAAATCGGTTCAGATTTGGATATAGCTCCCATATATATGTTTTTCTGATTTCGACAAAAATTGTCAAAATACCAACATTTTCCTTGTAAAATCGCCACTGCTTAGTCCAAAAGTTGTGAAAATGATTCTGATTTTCCTAAACTTCTAATACATATATATCGAGCGATAAATCATAAATAAAGTTTTGCGAAGTTTCCTTAAAATTGCTTCAGATTTAAATGTTTCACATATTTTTTTTCTAATATTGTGACTTAAATTTTGAGTCTATAGATTTGTAGAATTCTATCAAATTCTGTCCAGATCGAGTGATATTTAAATGTATGTATTTGGGACAAACCTTTATATATAGCCCCCACCACATTTGACGGATGTGATATGGTATCGAAAAATTAGATCTACAAAGTGGTGCAGGGTATAATATAGTCGGCCCCGCCCGACTTTAGACTTTCCTTACTTGTTTAGTTCTTAACACCTTTTCCTGTAATACCAACAATGTAGAAGAAACTATACGATTTTATAAACTTTTAAAATTTTTTTACCTTTCGCCTGGACGGAGAATCGAACCGTGGACCATGCAGCCAACACACTAACCACTGAGCTATATACCTGTTATGGTCATCAATAGATAAATATCCATATATAAGTACGCAAAGAAAAAAAACGTTTGGAAAACGTGTACCGAAAACGTTTTTCTTTTGTTAGAGTTTTTTGAATTGCTTCGAAAATTTTAAACTTTTATCACCAAAAAAATTCGTTTGTTACAAAATTTTTATTTTTTCAATAAAAAAAGTTATTTTTGAAACAACAACACAGTCCATTTCTTTTATATCAAACACTGTTCTTTTCTGACTTTAGGTCTTTACTAAGACACATTTTACAGTTCAAAATTTAATATAGTACAATGTAATGTTGAACATTTTTTCGGAATCTTCCGAATATATCTGGAATATATGTAAAAAAAAACAAAAGCAAAAAAAAAAACTTTGGTCGAAGCAGGGATCGAACCCACGACCCCTGGCATGAGAGTCGGACGTAGCTACCACTGCTCCACGGTGCCAAACTAAATGTGTGTTTCTGTTAAATAAACTTTGTTTATTCGGTTCGTGGGCGCCGCAAGCTATGCTAAAGGGTGATTTGTTAAGAGCTTGATAACTTTTTTTTAAAAAAAAACGCATAAAATTTGCAAAATCTCATCGGTTCTTTATTTGAAACGTTAGATTGGTCCATGACATTTACTTTTTGAAGATAATTTCATTTAAATGTTGACCGCGGCTGCGTCTTAGTTGGTCCATTCGGAAAGTCCAATTTTGGGCAACTTTTTCGAGCATTTCGGCCGGAATAGCCCGAATTTCTTCGGAAATGTTGTCTTCCAAAGCTGGAATAGTTGCTGGCTTATTTCTGTAGACTTTAGACTTGACGTAGCCCCACAAAAAATAGTCTAAAGGCGTCAAATCGCATGATCTTGGTGGCCAACTTACCGGTCCATTTCTTGAGATGAATTGTTCTCCGAAGTTTTCCCTCAAAATGGCCATAGAATCGCGAGCTGTGTGGCATGTAGCGCCATCTTGTTGAAACCACATGTCAACCAAGTTCAGTTCTTCCATTTTTGGCAACAAAAAGTTTGTTAGCATCGAACGATAGCGATCGCCATTCACCGTAACGTTGCGTCCAACAGCATCTTTGAAAAAATACGGTCCAATGATTCCACCAGCGTACAAACCACACCAAACAGTGCATTTTTCGGGATGCATGGGCAGTTCTTGAACGGCTTCTGGTTGCTCTTCACTCCAAATGCGGCAATTTTGCTTATTTACGTAGCCATTCAACCAGAAATGAGCCTCATCGCTGAACAAAATTTGTCGATAAAAAAGCGGATTTTCTGCCAACTTTTCTAGGGCCCATTCACTGAAAATTCGACGTTGTGGCTCGTTAGTAAGTCTATTCATGATGAAATGTCAAAGCATACTGAGCATCTTTCTCTTTGACACCATGTCTGAAATCCCACGTGATCTGTCAAATACTAATGCATGAAAATCCTAACCTCAAAAGAATCACCCTTTATATAAATATAACTTATATGGATATTTATCTATTGATGACCATAACTGGTACATAGCTCAGTGGTTAGTGTGTTGGCTTACAAAGTGCATGGTCCGCGGTTCGATTCTCCGTCCAGGCGAAAGGTAAAATAAAATTAAAAAATTTATAAAATTGTATAATTTCTTCTACATTGTTGGTATTACAGGAAAAGGTGTTAAGAACTAAAAAACCTCGTGGATGTGAGAAAGATGTGAAGGAAAATGCAATTAGCAAGAAAATAATGTTTTTTTTAGTTTGTCTTTATGAAAATGTTTTTACATCCTGGAAAAGCATAAACGTTTATCACAAAAAGTATATACTTTTCTTCCAAATACACTTCCTTACAGTGAAAAGCAAATGAGAAACGAACTTTGTTTGTCTAAAATTTCGTTTGGGAGGAAAGAATTATTTTTTTGCGTGTAGGTACTTTTAGTTAATGTGGTATCACAATGGATTGAATAGTCTAAGTGAGCCTGAATCTTAATCGGGCTGCCACCTTAACCTAACCTAACCTATGGTAGTCTGTTTCATATTTTAGACCCATTTTCAATGGGAGTTTTCTTCAATTGACTCGATAGTTTCCACAGAGAATACATTTAATATGTTATTTAAGTGTGTCATCTTGATCTAATATGGCCAAAATACCCACATTTTACACAAAATTCTGTGATGATTTCCCCGTATCGTAGTCATATCCTACAATGCCAAACTTTGTACAGAACGGTCGAATTAAAAAAAAAACTCCGACTTGTAGAAATATCGCCCAAATTGGCCAAATAATATATCACAACCCACAATTTACCACATATCTTGGCGAGATTTAACCAATATCCTTGTAAAATCGCCACTGCTGGATAGCACAAATTGTAAATATTACTCAAAAATACATATGTATCGCCCGATAAATCATAAATGTGCATAAGCTTGTGCATTTGTATGTAACGCCAAGAAGGAAAAGTCGGAGACCCATCGTTTAGTATACCGATCGTCTTAGAATTAAATTCTGAGTCGATTTAGCCATGACCGGGTCGTTTTTTTGGGACAAAGACAATCGCTATTGATTTTGGAAAAATCGGTTCAGATTTAGATATAGCTGTCATATATATTTATCTCCGATTTGGTCATAATTGGCGTGCTTATCAACCGATGTTCTTCAAATTCCGTACATCCGAATATTTTATGAGTCTCGAAAAACTTTCAAAATATCAGCCAAATCGGTTCAGATTTAGATAAAACTCCCATATATATCTTTCGTCCGATTTAGACTCATATGGCAACAGAGGCCAAAGTTTACTACCGATTTTCGTGAGATTTTGCACAGAGAGAAAAATTGACATCCTACCAATGTTTGGTAAATTTGATTGAAATCGGTTCAGATTTAGATATAGCTCCCATATATATCTTTCGTCCGATTTGCACTTATATGGCCTCAAAAGCCAGTGATTTGCCCTGACATGCTTCAAATTTTGATTTTGGAAAAATCGGTTCAGATTTAGATATAGCTGTCATATATATTTATCTCCGATTTGGTCATAATTGGCGTGCTTATCAACCGATGTTCTTCAAATTCCGTACATCCGAATATTTTATGAGTCTCGAAAAACTTTCAAAATATCAGCCAAATCGGTTCAGATTTAGATACAACTCCCATATATATCTTTCGTCCGATTTAGACTCATATGGCAACAGAGGCCAAAGTTTACTACCGATTTTCGTGAAATTTTGCACAGAGAGAAAAATTGACATTCTACCAATGTTTGGTAAATTTGATTGAAATCGGTTCAGATTTAGATATAGCTCCCATATATATCTTTCGTCCGATTTGCACTTATATGGCCTCAAAAGCCAGTGTTTTGCCCTGACATGCTTCAAATTTTGCACCAGAGGTACGTTTAACGTTGTCGTTATGTGTGCCAAATTTGGTTAAAATCGCTGCAGATTTAGATATAGCTCCCATATATATCGTTCGTCCGATTTGGGCTTATATGGCCTCAAAAACCAGAGTTTTGCCCTAACTTGCTTCAAATTTTGCACATGGAGTACGTTTAATAGTATCGGTATGTGTGCCAAATTTGGTTGAAATCGGTTCAGATTTAGATATAGCCCCCAGATATATCGGCTCAGATTTAGATATAGCTGTCATATATATTTATAACCGATCTGGTCAGAAATGACGTATTTTTCAACCGGTCCTCTTCTAATTTCGTGTAATCGAATATTTTGTGAGTGTCGTTAATTTTGTAAAATATAAGGCAAATCGGTTCAGATTCTGATATAGCTCTCATATATAGCTTTCGCCCGATCTACCCTCCTATGGCCTCAGAGGCCAATCTTTTGTTCCAATTTACGTGAAATTTTGCATAGGGAGTAGAATTAACATTATAAATATCCACACTGAATTTGGTTGAAATCGGTGCAGATTTAGATATATAGCTTCCGCTCGATTAAAACTCCTATGGCCACAGAGGCCAAAGTTTTACCCCGAGTTACATAAAATTTTGCACAGAGAGTAGAACTAACATTATAAATATGCGTACTGAATTTGGTTGAAATTCGTTCGGATTTAGATATGGCTCCCATATATATCTGTCGTCCGATTTACAGATATGACCACCGTAGATCAAAATTTTCCTCTGATTTACTTAAAATTGTGCACAGGAAATGGAAATAACATTTTTACTATGCATGCCAAATTTAGTTGAAATTGGTTCAGATTTGGATATATCTATCATATATCTACCGGAGGTCAAAATTTCACGCCGATTTACTTGAAGTTTTGTACAGAGAGTGGGGCCAACATTCCGTCCCGGTCATCAACCAATTTAAATTTTAAGTTCAGACATTTTGTGAAAGTTTTACAAAATTTTGTCCAAATCGGTTCATATTTAAATATTTGTATATGGGAATATAAACCTTTATATAGTTCCTAACAAATTTGAAGGTGTTAAGATGGTATCAAAAATATTGATATACATAGTGGTGAAGGGTATAATATAGTCGGCCCCGCCCAACTTTAGACTTTCCTTACTTGTTTTTTACTAACATTGTGTTTCATCACAGGGTGTTAGCCGATTTAATTTTTAATTCTATCGATTTTGTAGAAGTACACAAAATTGTCTCCAAATCGTTTCAGATATAGATATTTGTATATGGGAATATAAACCTTGATAATAACTCCTAACAAATTTGAAGGAGTTGAGATGGTAACACAAATTTTGGTCTACATAATGGTGAAGGCTATAATATAGTCGGCCCCGCCCGACATTAGACTTTACTTACTTGTTTTAAATTTAATTTTTCCAATTTTGAGAAAATCGAATAGTCGACCTTTGCCCCATAAACCCAAATTCGACATTCCTAAGTTTTGAAATAATCAAAAAATTCGACTTACAGTTACTGATTACAATCTTACGATATTTGTTGCTAGAATAAATTATGCAACAATTGTGTCAAGGCAGAGGCGTTTACTATGTACTCATACCACAGTATCTTCTCATAAATTCGCTTGTTATCTAAACAAGTTCACGAATTCTTAAAATGACATTGTCAACTATAATCGCCCCCTTCTTCCCCATATCTAATTCGCATGTTGGTAACACTACAGGAGGTATACCACGGATCCATTCCAGTTTTGTTTTCTAAGCAAAGAATTTATCGTTAGTCACAAACTGATGTGTTCCACAGAAAAAGATAAATGTTTGACCTTTAGGTTCAATTTGGTGTTTTCTTGTTCGCCCTGTGCAAGATTAAGTTCTTCCTCGTCTTTTTTGTAGACCGGAAATTGTGTGGAAATTCACAGAAAAAGGTAGGAAATACAATGCCTCCATTATAATCTATGGAATTTGCAAAGTTCGTTTATTTTCCTTTTGCTGTGAGTGACGCCACCCAGACTCCTCGACACTGGGGGTTGTAGAGGAAACTGGAAATTATTTATAGAATTAATAAAGTTTAAGCTTGATTAATCCTGTTGATAATGTAAGCTCCAAATCCAATTGTTATGTTTTTAATGAAGTTTCCTATGGCGGGTCGCGCCCACACCCCAAGTGACAGGGTCCAGTCAGGCGTAATGTAGTTTGCTGCTAGCTCATTGGTTTTTTACGTTTTTTCTTGAGATTTTCCCTGTTGTTCTTCTGGTTTATATGGAAAATGAGATGATGTATGATGATGCCACCATAAATCATTTGAAGTTTGAGTAGCTCTCTGTCTTTTTCGCGTGTTCTTGTCACAACGATTTAGCAGACCATTTGAATAAGATAGAGGAGGATTTGTTCTGTTCAGTTTTTTTTCGCCTTCATCCCAACGAGGAAGCTTGTCGTTACTAGCATTCGAGGCGTGTGTTGTTTGTTTCCTTTCCCTTGATTGAGAAATATACAGTTTTTCCGTTGTAGGAAAATATTTTTCTTTAGGAAGCTTAAAAAATGAAAGGTCAGATTCGCTTCAGTTCAGTTGATTGAAAACCCATTTCTCAAAAGGCATTTGTCTTATAATCAAGATGATTGGAGCCAGATCATCAGCCTATACCAAGGGCAAAACAAAAAGTTGATAAAAACAGTATGTGGATTAAAATCAGCGTCCAGAATACGCAACAAATCAAATCTGGGAATCGGTTTATATGGAGTCCATATGTATGTAATTGTGAGTCGATATGGAATCGGGCAGCACTCAGTGATAAGAGAGAAGTTCACCACTGTGGTATCACAATGAATAGTCTATGTCCGGAGCGTCAAATCTGGGGATCGGTTTAACTGGGGGACCGATATGGACCACTTTTTGCATGGTTGTTAGAGATCATATACTAACATCACGTACCAAACCGGAACAGGTGAATTTTGCTCCTCCAAGATGCCCCGGAGGTTAGGTTAGGTTAGGTTAAAGTGGCAGCCCGATTAAGATTCAGGCTCACTTAGACTATTCAGTCCATTGTGATACCACATTAACTAAAAGTACCTATTACATATGGGCACTTCTAGTTTTAACCGCTGAACCTTCTTGATTATTTTTCTTTGTTGAACCAACCAGATTGTTCCAAAAATTTTAGCAGACTGCTTAAGTTAACGTTTTCCAGATCCGCCAGTAATCTGAAGCTATATGCTCCTAAAAGTTGCTTGCGCTTTACACAAAATGCAGGACACTCACACAAGAGGTGTTTAATTGATTCTTTTTCCTCCGCATCATGACAGCTCATACAATAGTCATTATACTTCGCGCCAATAGTTTTTGCAAAATCTCCAATCAGGCAGCGACCCGTTATAGCAGATATCAGGAGTGATATCTGACGTCTCGAGAACATTAGCATATCTAGTGTGCGGTTTAAGTTGAAATGGGGCCATATTTGCTTGGTGTCGTTACAACCCTTGCAATTCTACCAACGAACATTTGCCATCATAACAGCCTTCTCACGCAGCATGAGCTTGCAGGTAGCTAGGGGCATACCAACAAATTCTAGTTCCCCTGGAATATGTAAGGTAGTCCCTAGCCTTGCCAACTCATCCGCTTCGCAGTTCCCCGGCATGTTCCTATGGCCAGGCACCCATATTAGGTGAATATTGTACTGCTCAGCCATCTCATTGAGAGATTTGCGGCAATCGATGGCCATTTTCGAGTTGAGGAACACAGAGTCCAAGGATTTTATTGCAGGTTGACTGTCTGAGTATATATTAATGCCCACATTTTTTGGAACATTACTTCTCAGCCAATTCGCCACCTCTCTTATTGCTAATATTTCAGCCTGAAAAACACTACAGTGATCAGGTAATCTTTTCGCTATTCGAAGTTCCAGATCTTTAGAATATACTCCGAAACCCACTTGGCCATCCAATTTGGAGCCATCAGTGTAGAAATCTATATATCTTTTATTCCCCGGGGTCCGTGTACACCACGCCTCACTGTTGGGAATTAGAGTCTCAAACTTTTTGTCGAAAAGTGGACTCGCCAAAGTGTAATCCACTTCGTTAGGCACATCTGGCATTATTTTGAGGACCGAACTGTGACCGTAACTTTTTTCCGACCACAGCGATAGCTCGCGCAACCGCACAGCCGTTGTTGCAGCTGAATGTTTGGCCAAAATGTCTAAAGGCAATAGATGCAGTATGACATTAAGGGAGTTTGTTCCTGTCTTGCTGAATGCACCTGAGATACACAAGCACGCCATACGCTGAACGTTGTCTAAACTTGTCGGCTGGTGAAGTGCCGGCCACCAGACTACAACACCATATAGCATTATAGGTCTAACCACTGCCGTGTATAGCCAATGTACAATTTTTGGTTTTAGTCCCCACTTTTTCCCTATTGCCTTTTTGCACGAGTATAAAGCTACCGTTGCTTTCCTCGCCCTTTCTTCAATATTAAGCTTAAAGTTCAGCTTCCTGTCCAAAATAACGCCAAGGTATTTTGCACACTCCCTAAAGGGAATTTCAATACCCCCTAAGGAAATGGGCCTAACCGTGGGAGTTTTGCGATCTTTGCTGTACATGACTATTTCTGTCTTTGCAGGATTTACCCCAAGACCATTGTCTTTCGCCCATTTCTCAGTCATCCGGAGGGCCCTCTGAATAATATCTCTGATTGTGGATGGGAATTTTCCCCTGACTGCCAGAGCCACATCATCTGCGTATGCCACCACTTTTATCCTTTCTTTTTCTAGAGTAACCAGAAGGCTATTTATAGCAACATTCCAAAGAAGAGGTGATAGAACTCCTCCTTGGGGAGTGCCTCTGTTCACATACCTTTGTATGTTTGCTTGTCCTAGTGTGGCTGAAATACGTCTCTTCATTAGCAGTTCGTCTAACAGCTTGAGTATACATGGATCAACATTCAGAGTTGTCAGTCCATTTAATATCGAGCTCGGATGGACATTATTGAACGCCCCTTCGATGTCTAGAAACGCCACGATTGTGTATTCTTTGACAGATAGTGAGCTTTCAATAAAGCTGACTAGTTCATGTAGTGCGGTCTCAGTAGACCTGCCCTTCGAGTATGCATGCTGTCGTTTCGAGAACAAACTTGAATCGATGCTAGTTCTAAGATAAATATCTATCATCCTCTCCAGAGTCTTAAGTAGGAATGAGGATAAGCTGATTGGTCGGAAATCCTTCGCCCTCGAGTGAGAGGCTTTTCCCGCTTTAGGTATGAAAACGACTTTTGTTTCCCTCCACTTTCCTGGGATATATGATAAGTTGATACATCCTTTATATATCACCGACAACCAGGGGATAATTTTGTCAGTTACAGCTTGTAACTCCGCCGGAGTAATTCCATCAGGTCCAGGGGATTTGAATGGTCCAAAGCTATTTAGCGCCCATCTTATTCTAGTTTCCGATACAATTTCCTCGACAGGAAACGACCGCTGAGCAACTGTGGCACTGCCAGTACATGGTTCAACCGTCTGATTTCCAGGAAAATGTGTGTCCAATAGTACCTCCAGCGTCTCCTCACTGGACGTTGTCCAATTGCCCTCCGATGTTTTAATGAAACCTGGAGCGGAGTTGGTGGATGCTAGAACCTTCCGTAGTCTGGAAGCCTCGGACGTATTCTCAATACTGCTGCAGTAAGCATTCCAAGAGTTATGCTGAGCCTTTCTCAGTTCTCGCTTGTATCCTCTCAGATTCTTCTTGTAAGCGTCCCAGTCCTCAGGGGCTCTGGTGGACTTTGCCTTGTTAAAGAGCTTCCTGCAGGATTTCCTCATATTACTTAATTCCGTAGACCACCATGGTGGTCGATGTTTCCCCCTTGGCTTTCCTCTAGGGCATGCAGCTTTCAGTGAGATGTTGAAGGCTTTAGTAATCCGCTCCACTGCGTGTTCGATATCTTGCACATTTCTCATATTTGTCTCTGTTATTTCCGGTATCATCATATTGAACGATTCCCTATACCTATTCCAGTCAGCTTTCCTAACATTTGGCGGAAATATGATCTTGGTGATATGAACATCAAATTTGAAACTGATGTAGCGATGATCTGAGAAGCTGTGTTCACTTAAAATCTGCCGCTCAGATATCATTTCATTTAGTTCTTGCGAGGCCAAGGTGATGTCCAAAACCTCTTGCCTGTTTTTAGTGACAAAGGTTGGGACATCTCCCTTGTTGCAAACTACCAGATTAGTACGCAAAATAAACTCTATTAGCGACTCTCCCCTTGCATTAGTACCACTACTTCCCCATATACTATGATGTGCATTCGCATCGCATCCCATAATGAGTTTCGTCTTTGTTTTCAGTGACTCCTCCACTAAGGTCTTAACGGCATATGGAGGCATCTCCCTGTCATGTCCCATGTAGACCGAAGATACCCAATATTTGCATTTGGCTATTTCTAAACTTGCAACGACAGTGTCTGTATTGCACATTGAAGGAAGCAGAAACAAGTTGAGCTCGTTTTTAGTAATTATACAGGCTCGATTTACACCATTACCAGTATACTGCAATAGTTTGAACCCCGGAGTACTTAATTCACATATTTTGTTTTTATAAACATATGGTTCTTGAATAAGAACTATATCTATGTCCCCTTTCATCAGGAGAACTTTTAAGGCAGCACATGCAGCCTTACAATGATGAAGATTTATCTGGAGGATCCGTAGGACCATCGAGATTTTCAACAACCGTCACATCAGCCGCTTCAATCGAGTCATCAAGAATGTCCTCTTCAGAGATATCGGTGACTCTCGCAATAACCATAGGTTCAACTTTGGCAGTAGAAGCCTCCTCACGCATACGGTATCTATCCATGTCTTCAAATGTCTTGGTATCCCCCTCGACTTCGCAAGAGGATCCGCTTACTTCTGATTCAGACAGAGGCTTGTCCATTTCTGAATCCTTTAGCTGATCGTTTTTATACACCTTCATTTGGATATAATGAAAGCCATAACATACACGGCCCTGGGACTTTGCTAGATGTGGCAAAGACTGAGTGTTCAATATAAACACTGCATGCCGTCTTGGCCCATCCACTTCATCCAAACGGCCAACCTTCCAATCAGCTGTTGGAAGATCTGGATTGCATTGTTTCAGTCTATTTAAAATAGATTCAGGGTCAGGAGGGTTTGCAGGTATCCACGCATGTGCTCTTGGTCTAGCCGGTATGTCTTTCTTCTCGACTAACTCTAGAGCAGCTCCTTCCCAAACTTCACCAATTAGTATCAGAGCAGCTTTAAAACATTCTATAGACCTCTGGTCCTCAAATGCGACTAGCTTAAATCGTCCTTGATACCAACCAGCCTCTTGGTGTCGAGGATCTGGGCCGGGAAACTTTTCCAGCACCTGTGAGTAGACGCCAGACAAAGCATTCTCAATTTCCCCCCATTTTTGCTTTGGAACCATATCGTCCCATGCTCCTTTATTTATGATAGCCATCACAAGGCTGTCTTTAGCAACTGAGGCAAACGATCGTTGATCCCTTTTGGAGGATGGCAGCTCATCCGGTGATCGTTCCCTTTTTCCAGCCTCAAGAATTCCTTGAGCCCATTTTAAGGAATCGCTTTGTTTAGCCGACAACGTGCTTGGGTCGACTGATCCTAATTTCTTTAGGATAAACAAAGCATTTCTGCGTTCTTTGAATCTCTTTCGTGAGGGATTACCTCCTTTTGATGCCGTTACCTTGGAAAAGGTCCGACTTGTCAAATTGTCGCCACCTGTCGACCCGTCTACAAGTCGACTAATTGGGCCTAACTCTTGGTCATTGCCCAAATTTATAACTTCAGTCGATACCCGTCCACTGGGCCCTGAAGTTAGCAACCCAGTGGATGTCTTTGAATTTCTCTGCATGGTGGCCTAATATCCCACCACACTTGAAATTCGTAGTAGGTACTTATTACGATGATTTTATCCGCTATTAAAAAAACACGTCCGTTCCGTTCGACGGTTGAGTTCATCTTCGTCTCCGGAGGTTAAATCTGCGGATCGGTTTACATGGGGGCTATATATGTATAGTTATAGACCGATATGGACCCATTTTTGTATGGTTATTAGAGACCATATACTAACACCACACGCAAAGAAAAAAAAAACGTTTGGAAAACGTGTACCGAAAACGTTTTTCTTTTGTTAGAGTTTTTTGAATTGCTTCGAAAAGTATACACTTTTATCACCAAAAAAATTCGTTTGTTACAAAATTTTTATTTTTTCAATAGAAAAAGCTATTTTTGAACCAACAACACAGTCCATTTCGTTCATATCAAACACAGTTCTTTTCTGACTTTAGGTCTTCAATAAGACACATTTTACAGTTCATAGTAAAAATTTAATATAGTAGAATGTAATGTTGAACATTTTTTCGGAATCTTCCAACCAGATCGGGAATATATGTAAAAACAAACTTTGGTCGAAGCAGGGATCGAACCCACGACCCTTGGCATGCACGTCGGACGTAGAAACCACTGCTCCACGGTGCCCAACTAAATGTATTTTTCTGTTAAATAAATTTTGTTTAATCGGCTCGTGGGCGCCGCAAGCTATGCTATATAAATATAACTTATACGGGTAATTGTCTATTGATGAAAATAACGGCTACATAGCTCAGTGGATAATGTGTTGGCTTACAAATTGCATGGTCCGCGGTTCGATTTTCCGTCTAGGCGAAAGGCGAAAAAAATTTAAAATTTATAAAATCGTACAATTTCTTCTACATTGTTTGTATTACAGAAAAAGGTGCTAATAACTAAAAAACTTCGTGGAAGTGAGAAAGATGTGAGGGAAAATGGAATTAGCTAGAAATTTTTTTTTTTTTGATGTAGTCTTTATGGAATTGTTTTTTACATCCTGGAAAAAAATAAACGTTTATCACAAAAAGTATATACTTTTCTTCCAAATACACTTCCTTTCAACGAAAACCAAATGAGAAACGAACTTTGTTTGTCTAAAATTTCGTTTGGGAGGAAAGAATTATTTTTTTCGCCCAAAACTACGGTTACAAGGCGCTGTCTGCACAACTAACTATATTATTGTGTTGATCGCTTACATCAGCCATAAACAGAGAATGAAGCCGACCAATTTTTGGCGGCGGCGGCTGACTCTAAAGTTTTACCTCTGGCGGCGGCGGCGGCTTGACCATTGTCCATTCGGCGGCGCACAATGAACCATTATAAAATCAATTTGAAGTTATTCGAATGGTAATGAGATTAGTTGTACAACCAATCTTACAATCAAATTTACATTTAGTTAAAATTTTCTGAGCTAAATATTTGCAAAAATGTTATAGCAGTTTGAAATTGATTGATTGTGGAGGGAAGGTTCAACATTTTGGCAAAAATACTACAATTATTATTATATTTTTCTCGATATTTTTGATTAATTGGCGGCTTAATTTGAGTCGATATGAGTCGACATATTCGGCGGCCGCGTCGACTGGCAAAAAATGGTCGGCGGCGACTGAAATCAGCGGCGCGACTCGGCGGCTTCATTCTCTGGCCATAAATCACACTAAAAAAACGAAAAATTTTGTAATACAAAATTTTTTTACAATGGTTAAAACAGTCTCTTTCGGTATAGTTTTCGGAATGACACTATTAATATAGTGGGATTTTTCGTAAAATTAAAAAACTGTTTGGAGATGAAAGAAACTTATTTCGATTTCACCATCGTAAAACGGGTAAATCGGTCAATATTTCCAGAAGGGAAACCCTATCATGTAATTCCTCATTCAAATTACGCTACCAAAATCCACTTAAACTAGATTTCAACTGTCATTTGCCTTATAAATAAAGGATTTAAAATCCACTCTTAATAGATTTCGAACCTAATGTGTATGATTTATAAATTTGGAATTAAAGTAACTATTTTAATAAAGGTTGGCATTTTCATATTTCATAAAAACATACTTGCAATAATTATGAAATTTTGAAATTATACAATTGCAAACGTGGGTTACCTAAGGTAAAATGTCCCGTTGTTTTTAAAGCTTTACTCAGTCTACACATCTATCGGAATGTTGGTTTACAGAAATATGACAATCATAAATTAGGAAGTGCAATCTTCTTTCTAACAATTGGGAGCCCGTTAGAATCTGGGCTAGAACCAACGACAAGGCAGCTACTACTACTTGGTACCATTGTCGTTCACATTACGCTTCCAAAATTCGCTTTAACTAGATTTCAACTGTCATTTGCCATATAGAACCCTCTATTATAGATTAAATATTGTAAAGAAAATTTCCCGGGAATTCCCGCACTTCATTCCCGGGAAAGCGGGAGCGAAAAATAGCACATTCCCGGGAATTCCCGGGATCCCGTTCGCTGGAAAAAACCCTAACCAGAAGTGAAACTCTCATTAGTTAGACGTTGCATTACATTGCGATGAGACTAACTTATAATGACAATAACAAATTCTTCTCAGTAATTTGTGATGATTATTCTTAAAATGTAATGCAGTTGATCGATAATGGCTTAATAAAATGGAATAAATTATGGCATAATTAACTATAAATATCAACATAATTGAGCATGTACATTAAAATTTTGAAAAATTTTCCATGTATTTTATAATAAGGGTCCTTTAAAGTAATTCTACGTGAATTTTAATAATGGAGTAGTTTAATAATGGAATTAATTTGTTTAATGTTTAATGCAGCAATTCTTTCTAGGGAATATCCAAATTTAGATCTCTCCTAATGGACCAAATTTCGTTGTAAACGGCCCATGTGTTGTAATTTTTATTATTTTCATAAGGTTTAACCTACACTGAAAGAAAATATTGTGAGGACAACGATTTTTTGTTGCGATTTTTGCTTAGCACAGTAGACGCTTAACGTTTTTTGCTTGTGGATAAACTTTTTAGTAAAGTTAAGTGATTTAACTTAAAGATGGATATCTTTACATGAAAAACAATTTTGTTGGCCTAAGATCAACTTGGCTTTAATAATTCTAAAAAAACTCTTCAAAATTAATGGAATTGTCTTTAAATTTATTGACTTTTGGTATTTAGCAAAGCTAAATATGATTAAAAAATAGGAGATGTCTTTTAATATTTTATTTTAAAGTCGTTTTTACTTGAAACATAGCATTTGAGTTATCGTTAAAAAGTTTCTAAAGGATAGCACATGAACAAATAGCGCAATCGCGAGCTATCGCTGTGGTCGGAAAAAGGTTACGGTCACAGTTCGGTCCTCAAAATAATGCCAGATGTGCCTAACGTAGTGGATTACACTTTGGCGAGTCCACTTTTCGACAAAAAGTTTGAGACTCTAATCCCCAACAGTGAGGCGTGGTGCACACAGACCCCGGGGAATAAAGAATATATAGATTTCTACACTGATGGCTCCAAATTGGATGGACAAGTGGGGTTCGGAGTATATTCTAATGATCTGGAACTTCGAATAGCGAAAAGATTAACTGATCACTGTAGTGTTTTTCAGGCTGAAATATAAGCAATAAGAGAAGTGGTGAATTGGCTGAGAAGTAATGTTCCAAAAAATGTGGGCATTAATATATACTCAGACAGTCAACCTGCAATAAAATCCTTGGACTCTGTGTTCCTCAACTCGAAAACGGCCATCGACTGCCGCAAATCTCTCAATGAGATGGCTGAGCAGTACAATATTCACGTAATATGGGTGCCTGGCCATAGGAACATACCGGGGAACTGCGAAGCGGATGAGTTGGCAAGGCTAGGGACTACCTTACCTATTCCAGGGGAACTAGAATTTGTTGGTATGCCCCTAGCTGCCTGCAAGCTCATACTGCGTGAGAAGGCTGTTATGATGGCAAATGTTCGATGGGAGAATTGCAAGGGTTGTAACGACACCAAGCAAATATGGCCCCATTTCAACTTAAACCGCACACTAGATATGCTAATGTTCTCGAGACGTCAGATACAGGAGTGATATCTGCTATAACGGGTCGCTGCCTGATAGGCGATTTTGCAAAAAACTATTGGCGCGAAGTATAATGACTATTGAATGAGCTGTCGTGATGCGGAGGAAAAAGAATCAATTAAACACCTCTTGTGTGAGTGTCCTGCATTTTGTGTAAAGCGCAAGCAACTTTTAGGAGCATATACCTTCAGATTACTGGCGGATCTGGAAAACGTTAACTTAAGCAGTCTGCTAATGTTTTTGGAACAATCTGGTTGGTTCAGCGAAGAAAAATAATCGAGAAGGTTCAGCGGTTAAAACTAGAAGTGCCCATATGTAATAGGTACTTTTAGTTAATATGGTATCACAATGGACTGAATAGTCTAAGTGAGCCTGAATCTTAATCGGGCTGCCACTTTAACCTAACCTAACCTAACCTAGTCGAAAAAATCGAAAAAGTTCAAATTCATCTCGTGTCAATTCTCCGTTTCTGTGGCTCGGATTCAAAACCAACATCATTAGTCTAAAGACGAGATCTTTGGAACCGGACAAGCCTTTTTTCAGTGTAGAGAACTATGTTTTATATTATTCAAAAACTATTCTGGTATGTTCGTATGTGTATACAATTATACTTAGGAAGTGTTTATTTTCGAGATGTGATTACGAAAATTTCGTGTCACGCGCACACATCTAATACGAATGCAAATTTTTCTTAGCATAGAAGACGCATTTCACTGATCTAAAGTTTTTTCCTTGTCCATAAGTCGATAAACTTTTCAATGAAGTCGTTTTGACCTTCTATTTAAGTGATTTGACTTAAAAGTGGGTATCATAATAGAGAGAACATTTTTATGGGGTAAGGTCAACTTGACTTTAATATGTCAGAACAATTCTTTAAAATTAATGAAATTGTCTTTAAATTTGTTGTCTTTTTGCATCTTGACCACAAAACAAAAAATCGTTCAAAAATAGGACATGTTTTTCGACACTTTATTTTAAATGCGTTTTGTACTTGAAACATATCATAATTTCAACTAGAAACCGAGCCTGAATTTGGAAAATAAAGTTGTTAACTCGTTTTTAAAGAAATTTGATAGCATATGAAGAAAAAAAAGCTGAGAAAGCGAAAAATTAAAATTAGCTTCCTGGAAGCAAGTACAGAAAACCCAAATTTAAAAGTGAATTGTGTCTTAAAAGTATCCTTACTTGAATTCTCCGCTTCTTTGGCTTGGAATCAATACGAAAATTTTTAAAGTAAAGACAAAATCTTTGGAACCGGGCATGCTTTTTTCAGTGTACAAGATTACCCGGTAATGAGAGTTTTTGCTGGGTAAGGATTCAAGAGTCCACAACATATTTCACATGCATCTCAGAGCCATGGATAGCTCTGGATCATATATTTCTTGTTTGCAAGAACCTACACATAATTAAAAACAAAAAAAAAAAAACGAAAAACTTAAATTTACTCGGAAAGTCACTAAACGTTTTAAAATGCTTTGATTAGGAAAACCAATTAAAATTGCAAAATTTTTGTTAATGAGTAGTCGTATGATCTTTGTGTGTACTAAAAAGTTGTTCATAATTTTATAGGCTACATTTCTTACCTTGATTGCGTGCCAAAAGTCCATGCGCTGTAGTCGGAAAACCGAAAAAAACGGTGAAAAAAATGTCCTTTTTGTGACATTTTTGGGGATTTGAGCATGATGATGAAAGTTTTCCGACTTATATATTCAGCATTTTTGTTTGCTTAGTTAAGAGCTACAACTTTGCTGAAGGCTGCAATCGCACAATTGTTCAAGGTATTTATTTATATCCATTACTTTAAAGAGGTGGCGTGGCCCGCCCATTTTTTTTAAATCCATTTTTATACCCTAAACCACATAGTGGTCATGGTATAATAACTTTGATCTGCCAAAAATGTGCCTACCAGAAATATTGATTTTAGACCCCATAAAATATATACCGATCGACTTAGAATCACCTCCTGAGACGATCTAGCGCTTGGTGTCCGTCTGTCCGTCCGCGCATGTATTTGGTGTTCGCAGGATTCCGGTCGCAACTATTAACCGATTTTGATGAAATTTGGTATAAAGGGTGATACGATCAAACTTTGGTCAAGGGAAAACGCGTGTAAATCGGTGAAATCGTTTATTTAAAAAATCAAATTAAATTTCTTTTTCAAGTTCAATTAGTATCAAATTCAGGGAAAATATTCAGTTAGGCTTTCGCTTTTCCAAATCCGAATTGCCACGCTTGACACCTGCCATCAGATTTTGTACAGCCACCTTCTTCGCCGCAGAAAGCCAGTTTGCCTTGAACTGCTGCTCGTCCTTAGCAGTTTTTTTGGTCTTCTTTAGGTTCCGCTTGACAATAGCCCAGTATTTCTCAATTGGGCGGAGCTCTGCCATGTTGGGAGGGTTCTTGTCCTTGGGAACCACCTGCACGATGTTGGCGGCGTACCACTCCATGGCCTTTTTACCGTAATGGCAAGATGCCAAATCCGGACAAAACAGTACGGAACAACCGTGTTTCTTCAGGAGAGGTAGCAGACGTTTATTCAAACACTCTTTCACGTAAAATTCTTGGTTGACAGTCCCGGAAGCTATGAAAATGCTGCTTTTCAAGCCACAGGTACAGATGGCTTGCCAAACCACATATTTTTTGGCGAACTTTGACAGTTTTATGTGCTTGAAAATATCTGCTACCTTTCCCCTTCCTTTTGCCGTATAAAACTCCTGTCCCGGAAGCTGCTTGTAGTTTCGTCCATTACCACGCAGTCAAACTTCGTCAGCATCGTCGTGTACAGCCTCCGGGATCGCGCTTTGGCCGTCGTATTTTGTTTATCATCGCGATTTGGAGTCACTACCTTCTTGTAAGTCGATAGTCCGGCTCGTTTTTTGGCTCGATGCACGGTTGTAGACGATACACCCAGCTTATTTGCGGCATCTCGGAGAGAGAGGTTAGGGTTTCGCTTGAAACTACCGGCAACTCTCTTTGTCGTCTCAGCGGCTCCCGGTTTTCGATTTCCCCCCAATCCAGACTTCCTGGCTGGCGACAAACGTTCCCCAAACACTTTAATTACATTTGTAACGGTTGATTTGGAAACTTTTAGCGATTTTGCCAGCTTTGCGTGGGAGTAGCTCGGATTTTCGCGATGCGCGAGCAAAATTTTGATACGCTGCTCTTCTTGCTTGGACGGCATTTTGACAACTGAAGAGTGAATTCCAAAATCAAAATAGGAGCAACATTCTACACACACACCTTCAAAATGAGGGATGTTCAGATTTTTGTTAAATGCAAAATTGAAAGAAATACGTCAAGTTTATATTGACCAAATTTTGACCGTATCACCCTTTAATCTATATATGTTAGCCCGATTTTCCCAAATTTGGCCAAAGAACCCTTATTTTGTTTTCCGATCTTACTCAAAGTTGGCTAGAGCCAATCCTCTATAGTACTAACGGTATGTGCAAAATTTCATCGAAATCGGTTCAGATGTAGATATAGCTCCCATATATGTATCGCCCGATTTTGAAAAATTTTCCCCTAATAACCTTATGTTTGACCATAGAGGCCACAAGGTAACCTTTTGTGGTATTAATCAAACCGGCAAAATATTATGTAAATTGGTTCAGATTTACACATAGCTTCCATATATACACGCAAAGAACAAAAAACGTTTGGAAAACGTGTACCGAAAACGTTTTTCTTTTGTTAGAGTTTTTTTTTATTTCTTCGAAAATTTTAAATTTTTATCACCAAAAAAAATTCGTTTGTTACAAAATTTTTATTTTTTCAATAAAAAAAGTTATTTTCTATAGAAAATTTTTTCAAAATATTATATCCATAAAAATTTTTCTCAAAATGTTATTTCTATGGAATTTTTTCTCAAAATTTCTATATTTATATAGAATTTATTACCAATTTTTATTTCTATAGAAAAATTTCTCTAAAAAATTTGTTTATAGAAACTTTTTCCAAAATTTTATTTCTATAGAGATTTAACAAAAAAATTACTATTTTTAGTAGAATTCTACCAACTGTGGCAACAGTGGTCGTAATACAAATTTATGTTATAGGTTATATACGTTGCATTTTCATGTTTTAAGACAATAAAGTACTTAGAACCATTTTTGTTTTGTAAAATTTGTTTAAATTTAACGAAAAATATTGTAGGCAAAATTGTTTTGGAATGTATGGGAAAGTAGGGAACTTTTTTGTCCTTGTAGGGTAAACTGAAAATTTTCCCTGGCAACACTGACTATGAGCTATAGTCAGATTGAGATAAAGCACCCATAAACATGTACCCCTTAATTTTCTCAAATATGCAACTGCGGTTTATCTCCCAGACCTATATCAATGTTACCCCATACATGCTTATGATTACTAATTCAGTAAGTGTGGTTTAGGGTATGATATAGTCGGCCCCGCCCGACTTTCTACTTTACTTACTTGTTTAATAATGGACTCAATATTAGTGGCATACTAACTCTGTAGGTTAAGAATCAACTATAGCTCCTAATATCAGACATTTCTGTTCAGATTGTGATAAAACTCCCATAACCATGTACCCCTCAATGTTCTTAAATATGAAAATGCGGGTTTTCCCCAAACCTGTACCATTGATACCCCACAAACAATGTTTACTAATTCAGTAGAGGTGGTTTAGGGTATGATATAGTCGGCCCCGCCCGAGTTTCTACTTTACTGACTTGTTTTTATTAACTACAAAACTACTCACCAAATTTTATGAAGCTAACATGGTGGGAAGTTTTTTTTCCGCTAAAATCATGATTTTACCCATAGTCTTAGATAGAAACGAGTAAATATAGCCGAATGTTCGACCAGAAAGTTTTATTAAAGATTGTTGTTAACAATCGAATTACTTTGGTTGTGCTAACACTTGCCGATGGCATTGTCTTCCAAATTGTAAATTAGTTCATATGAAAACAATATAAATAAAAGAGATGCAGATTAAATACAAAATGCAGATTAATACATCCCATACCAAATTTCAACCGGATCGGATGAACTTTACTTAAATTCTCTGCTTCATTGGATCGGAATCAATACCAAAATCATTAATGTAAAGACAAAATCTTTGAAACCGAGCATACCTTTTTTTCGTGTGAACATATTCCTTCTCCCTCTGAATGCCACTTGTTCCGAGCTTAAATTTTTGTTCTTATAAGGAGCCAAAATTTGTATCGAATGTTGGCAGAACGATGGGAAAAGGTAGCGAATAGCGATGGGCAATACTTCGATTGATTAGTCTGTTACAATTTTGTTTGGAATGAATTACGCATTTTTAATTTTCGCTAATTGATAAATTTGGGAGCTCCTCTGAAAGCATTATTAAGTCACCCGACCTAAGTGAAGCGTCCTTACATTTCCCATATACCACATTCAGAATGAGCTGATATTATTCGAAATTCTATGTCTGTGTCTTCTTTGTACTTAGTTCTTGTAGAATCATAATCGTACATGGATTATGATTTATCGCACAATATTGTGAAAATATGAGGAAATGTATGGTATGCTCGTACACATTCTATTCGAATGTATGTTCATGAGTGAGTATACCTTCATTCATACTACTGTGTGCAGTCATACATAACATAAGAGATATGTCGAAAATTTATGCCGTTTACCTTCCTGTAAATAATTGTTTTTATTTCCGAACAGAGGTCCACAACAGAATACATCCGTTAACAACCTACAAAGAAAAATAATGTAAGGAAGCATGAAAAGGATATTTGACTACCAGCGACTATTGAAGATGGTAGAGCTGGTGATGAAGAAGGAAAGTAATTCTTAATGGAAAATGAAATGTAACAATAACTATACATCACGGGTTGGCATGTGAGCGCGCGTGTATATGTATGTGTGTGTACACTTCTCAAATAGAACCCCTCAAACGTCATCGCAAATATTTCGTTGCATACTTCCGATATGATGAAATGAACCATAAACTCATCTAGATATAAATATCCTTAAGTTTCGACAGCGTCTTCTTCTTCTTTTCCATCTTCGCTTTTGACTATGACAAACGTTAGCGAAACGTAGGACTTCCTGCTCATCCATCCATATACCACCTGAAAGCAAGAAATGAGAAGTCAAGTGAAATATTTTCTCTCACACACTTATGCATAATAATAACCACCCAGCGGGAAATGGAAGCGACGTGGAATCGATGATGGAAGCACTGTTGGGGTAGCTATAAGGCCTGGGCGTTGCATTACGTGTTAATTTTAAAATAACATAGGATTGGAGGCCAAGGCCTTGCCACTCGCTTCTATTCGTATGCCTTCTAGAGGTGGTGACGGTGATGCCATGTTAGCACGCCTTCACAAGAAGGTCTTCAAGAAGGCCTGGGCAGCAAGGCATAAAAGAAAGCGTGTAAAAATAAAGATTTTGAAGGCAATGTTGGCTATGGAGTGAACATTTGTCCTAACACCATTTAAGTTATTTTTATTTTATTATTTCGCGACCAAAGATTATAGATTACAGAAGATGGAAGATTGGCTACTGAGCACATCAAACCATTTATCACATTAGTTTAATACTCGAACCAAACGCGTATACGACAAGTATTGACATAACATTAAAATGCAAATAAAAAGAAATTAAGAATAAAGGGGAAAATGTATTTTTTTTTTGATGTTGCCTAAAATTTAATATTTCATTAAGAGAATTCCATTTTTCATTTAAAAAATAAAACGAAAAACAAATAAAAGATTACAAACATGTATTAAACTAATCTGGTAAATGCAACATTTGGTATGACGCAAGCCAATCTCCCATCTTCCTCAAATCTATAATATTTGCTCGTGACTGGTAGTCCTACACTCATCCACTGACCTACGACACATTTATGTGATGTGGGCGCCAATACGTAAACTTAAGCACACGTGAGGTCATTCCTTGTTCCCTTCTGTGGGAAGTGAACGTATAATGGGTATTGAATCTTTTATATGTTACGGAGAATGTCTTCTATAAGGCCTAAGTTGGGAGTAAGTAGACACAAGCAAATTATTAGCTTGGCAGCCAACAAAGAATGAGTAGGTGATCGTTTCTTGAATTACTGTGGCAATTCCTTAAACTGTGAAGTTTAATAAATAATCAATTTGTTAGGGATTTCTTTTGAAATACTTATGATAATATTGCTTTTTTAGTTTCATCATACACACAAAGAAAGTAAACCGTTCGATGTGAAAAATTGAAGAAATTATACCCCCCAAAGCCCTTTTATCTACAATTGTATGTATGTATGTATGTATATGATTTATTTAAGTTAATTCAATTAAGGTAAATAAAAAAAAATAAAATTAATTAAATTAAATCATAATAAGACATAACAATATATGTTGTGTGTCTGATTGGCTCGAATAGAAAGAAGACTTATAATATATTCAAAATGTATATTTGTTAAAAGGGTACAATACCAAACTTTATGTGAATAGATGGGATGGAAATTATAAATATTCTGAGATTAGAAGTGATCTATATTTCATACAACTGGTTATATATTTGTAAACGTGCAAGTGATCGGAGCTGTTCAGTAGTTCGAGAACTTCTTCAAGTGAGAGTGATCTTTTGCCAAGGAAGTGCTGCCGGTACCCTCCAAAAATGGGGCATACCCCTAGAAAATGAAATGTGTTCTCTGCTTCACCAAGATTACAAATTGTACAACGGTCATTTGAATCAGTTTGAAAAGTACGTGCGTTCAAGTCTAATAGTCCACCTCTGGCCTTCATAATAGTGCTCATAAGGCGTATTGACCTGTCATTCGAAAAATAGGGACTAATACCATATTGCAATAGAGGATATAGATCGTGGGATCTAGAGTTCCTAGCGCTGCTCACAAAACCATCGTATTCCCTTGATCTCACATAGTCTATCACATACGAATGAAGGTTTGCTAAATCAGATCTCCACTGCCCAAAATTCAAAGAGATACCAATTTGTTGACACAGAGTAGACCAGTGAGAGTACCAGTATGTGCCACGCCGAGCCGTTTCCTCCGCAAGCACTCGCGGTAATCTGTCCATACTAAGGCTAAATACTTTCCTGATATAATCAAAATGTAGTTGGAGTGTACTTATATAAAGGGTAGGCCATCCTGTCTCCAAGTGCAGAATGTAATTGGGAGTATTCGTGGGTAAATATAGAATCTTCTTGAGGAAGAAGCGTAGTAATTTTTCAACCTGTTCATAGCGTTGAAAACCCCAAAATTGTGCGCCATAGAATAATATTGACCTCGCAGTTGAGTTGAAGACTTTCAATTTATTGTCAAGATTAATTTTAGGGTTATATAGATATCCCAGCCAGTTTGCATTTATAGCAGTCTTCGCCGAAACAAGTTTAAGTTCAAGATGTTTAGAGTTTGAGAGGTTAAAAGTCAAATTAAAACCTAAATATTTGTATTCATTTACTTGCTGAATAATACGCCCCTCGTAATGCCAACACAAATTACTACTTATCCTTGAACCTTTCCTAAAAACCATAACCTTCGACTTATCAAGGTTAAGTTCCAACCTCCAAACGCAACAATAAGAGTAAAGTGCATCGATCATGCACTGTAAATCTTCCTGTGAATCAGATAAAAGGACGATATCATCTGCATACATCAAAACTTTTATAAATCTACCACATACCGAGATACCGCATGGTAAAGAATCGGGAAGATCATTTAAATATATAGAAAATAACGTAGGACTTAATAGGCAACCCTGTTTTACACCCTGGGAAACTACAAGTTGGTCAGAAAGTGAAGATCCATCATACACTCGACAAGACGTATGCTCATAGAGCCTCCTCAGTACCCGAACCATTTTCGATGACATACCAATGCTATCCAACTTATAGAATAGGAGCTCACGCGATATTTTGTCAAATGCAGCTGAAAAATCGACAAAAAAGGCATATGTCCTCTTCTGAAGGTTGAAGTTCAAATGGATTATAGATGTCAAGCTAAATATATTGTCGATGGTAGAATAACCCCTGTGAAGCATTTATAAATCACATCTAAAAGGGACAATCCTCTATAATTCGATACCACATTTACATCTCCTTTTTTGTATAAAGGGACTAAAACCGATTCAAGGAAAGAAGTTGGAATATCTTCGTGCAAAAAAATTTGATTGAACAGAAACAGCATCTCATTCCAGAACTCGGTCGGTGCGTTCTTATAGAACTCATAGCTAACTCCGTCTTTACCAGGAGTTTTATTGTTCTTAGCCTTAACCAACACGAGAGAGAGTTCCCTTAACTCAAACGGTGAGTCCAGCCAAGGATCTAAACGGAACTGTCTACACCAAGAGATCTGATGCTCAATGGAAGAAGTAGATAAAAGAGATTGAAAATAGTCATAAAAATCAGTTAACGCCAAGTTGTTACTGACTATCGTTGCCCTCCTTCCTAATGAGCGTGTTATTCTCCACCATTCCGCCGAGTCCCTAACCCTATTTAATTTCTGAACTACCTCATTTCGGAACATAAGTCTCCTTTCATTACATACAAATCTGTACCTCTTCCTTGACTCAATGTAGGAAGTTCGGTCCGTATCCAGTCCCGAAACACGGAAATTATTCAGCCTCAGTAGCATACGTCTACGATAGTTCTCACACTTCGAATCGAACCAAGGGTTCTTCGGATCAAAATACTTCTTCCTAGAGCTAGGATTCGCCGCTGAGAGGATTTTCCCCACACACATGTCCAACTTATCTTGTATAGGTATATCGGAATGTCACATAGACTTGTAAGTTTGGACGCATACGAAACCATGTTATCCTGTCGCCAAGGAACTCGTTGTAGCAAAGGGTACGGTCTGTGTTCCATCTCCGTCAATGTATTGAGCGTTATAGAAAGGGGCATATGGTCCGAAAAGGACTTGCTCAGTATACGGGAATCGGATAGTAACTGTAATACATCTACAGAACATATACAATAATCTATAATTGAACTTCCCATAACCCCACAGAACGTCCTCTCTCCCTCCAAATCTCCTACCATACGACCATTGACAATGACACCACCTATATCCTCCAATAATGACAATAACTTTCTACCTTTATGGTCGACGACTTTATCTTTAGCCCTACGCATACCTGATATAGAAAGCAAACCTGATAAAATTTCCTCGTCAATGATCTGTGCTTCACCAACCCTTGCGTTCAAATCTCCCAAAATACAATATGAGACGTTCCTAAAGTCACTCATAAAGTTTTGTAACTTTTCAAAGTCATTTGACCAATTTGTGCAATTTAAGTAACATGGGATAAAATGAAGCTTAATATTATTAATTGAAGCTGAGATAGTAGTAAAGTCTGAAAATGTACAAAATTTTAGTGAGTACTTTCTTTGCAAAACTTTTCTGAAACCGAACAAGCATCCACCAGAGGCACGTACCATTCTATTATTTTTCTTAGCATCTACCCAATGAAGTACATAGTTTTTAAAGAAAGTATTAAAATAGTATTTGTTATCTGCTAGTACATGAGTTTCAAAAATGAAAAATATATCAAAATTATTAATAAAAGTGAAGAATTGACCATAATTTAGTTTGCTCTTGAAATTGGCCACGTTGTATGAGACCAAACGACACACATCTAACTGCTACTCCTGAGTGGATTCGATATTTTGCTGAATCTCCCCGGTAGACATAGATCTTGCACGATTTTTTACAACAACCTCATAGTTGCAATTGGCTGAAGACAGTATTGCTTTCAAGAAATCCATATCTGCTTTAGAATTAGCGATAATTTTATTATTCACATATGTATATGGGTTGTCGTTTATATACATGCGTGTATCGCCTAATCTTACTTTTAATTTCCTGTTGTCTTTCTTTATTTTGTTAGATATTTGGCGTAAGATGTAACGTTTTTCACGGGCATCGGACGTGTAGTCTTTATCGATGTAAATATTTGTACCATTTAGTAGATGTCTATTTGTAAATATGCTACTTGCTTCCATTATAGAATTCATTGTAAAAATGAAAATTTTGCCACTGTATATTTTGCGAGATGCAACAACGTTAACATTCAGTTTGAAAGTATTTTGGCAGATTTGGAGAAATTCTTGTTTCGCTTGCGGCAACATTTTATTTGTCAGTCCTCGGACAACAACATTGAAACTTTTCTTAAATGTGTCTGATTCCTCTAATCTTGCTTTCATTTCTGTTAATTCTTTGCGAAGGCATGAGTTTTCGTCTCGTAATTTTTGGACTTCTGTAGATAGAGCCGAGAGATCTTCTTTTTTAGCGACATTTACCAGTTTGGCATCCAAAATATTATTAAGTTTTTGATCAAAGACTGCCCATGAAAAACAATCAGCTGCTCTTTCAGTTTGTGATGATGCGGGAGTTAATGCATTATTATCATTACCCATATTAGAGTTTTTGTTTACGTCCAGTGCCACTGCTGATCGACTAAGGTGGTGAGTGATATGTTTTTTATTTGGCGAGTTGATGTTGTCTGGCGAAATTTGCTTCAAAGTTCTCTTTGTTGTTTCAGCCATACGGTAAAGTTTAAAACATAGCGAGAATAACACACATTGATGAATGTCAGTCAAATACAGCTTTTATCACACTCTTAGCAAACGTATTATTTCGTTGTTTTGATATTGAACTAATAAAGTCAATTTGTTTTTATAAATTTATCAGCACGAGCAAAAATTTACGTTGTTTGATGTTTCGATGCAGGGTTGCCAATCTTTTTATCTACAATTTACGAAATTACACCCTATCATAAACGATAGGTCATGACCATTTTAACCATACAGTAGGTTATTCTTACTATATTTGTGAATTGTACGGACATTTTCTTCTGCTTTTGTTCAGTTTAGTTAGTGAGACATACTTGGGCTGTGGAAAACTTCGCAATAAATAATAAAATTTATCTAGAAAAAATAATTTGATGCCCGTACACTGAAAAAAAAAATTGTCGTGAGGCCAAATATTTCATGTCTTTAAAATACGAATGCGAATTTTGCTTAGCATAGAAGATGCATTTCTCTGCTGCAAAGTTTCTTCCTTGTCCAAAAGTCGGTAAACTATTCATTCAAGTAATTTTGTCCTTAAAGTAAACTGATTCGACTTAAAACTAGGTATCAAATTGACTTTAATAATTTTGAAAAATTCTTCATAATTAATGACTGTTTGTGTCTTCATAATTTTTGACTGTTTGTGTCTTCAATACAAAAAAAAAATGGATTCCAAAATATGACATACTTTATTTAATGTATTTACTTTATTTTCAAAGCGTTTTTTACTTGAAACATATCACAAATTCTACTTGAAGTCGAGTCTGAATTTGGAAATTTAAGATGTCATTAACACGTTTTAAAGGTCTTTGAGAGCACATAAAGAAAACAGATTAAAAACCAATAAATTTAAATTAATTTCCTACGATAAAGTACGCAAAACTCAAATTTAAAAGAGAAATGTGTCGTAAAGACATCCTTACTTCAATTCTCCACTTCTTTGGCTCAGAGTCAATACCAAAATCATTGTAAAGATAAAATATTTGGAACCGGACATGCTTTGTTTTCAGTGTACGTATAGCCAGAGATGGTGTGAATAAAAATTTGCTTGAGTTTTCAACTTTTAATTTATTTTATTTCAATTTATGTTTGACATTCTTTCAAAACTATTTAACAATTTTGAATTATAGGTTTAGAAACGGTTGATTTCAATCAAAGTGTTTTCTCGAATAGCTTTGAACGTGTAGATTTCTTAAAATTGCATGTTGTACTTCTGTTGTAGCCAAAGATGCGGCTTCTTTAAAATAAAGACATTTTTAGCGACCTATCTGCCTTTAAATCTAGGATGAATAAAATTAAAGTTATGATGCAGATCTCATTTATCAAATTTTCATTCTCCTTTCGCGGTATATTATAAAGCTATGCATGTACAAACAAATGCTATCAATATTAATATAACGAATAGTTCAAAGAAAAAAATATTTCCTTAATTCCAAAAACCCTTTAAACAAAAGATTCTAAATCCACAAAATATGTCTTAGCCTATATTTGAAGTGTTTTTATCTTAAATCTAACGATTCAAAATTTCAGTTGATTTAAGGACGATTTCTTCAAATCAAAAATGCGTTTCTTTATTTTAAGGAGCATTTGCTTTAGTTCAAATACATGCAACTTTAACGGAGGGACGCAAATTTCCAAAATGTGTGTCCAAAATGTAATGAAAAAGAAACTTTTTTGAATTAAACGGTCATTATTGTAAAGAAATTTGTCTTTAATATTTTGTAAATTAAGCATCCTAAAATTTAGGTTTCGTGATCTTCTTAAATATGTAAATTCTTAAATATAAAATATTCAAATAAATCCTGAGACGTTAATTGAATCCAATAAATAAATATTCGTACCTGTTTCTAATATTTTCAAAATCAAAATATTTCTTACCTTGTTACATCCAAAATGAGCATATGATATATAATTACATAATCTGACACTCCTTCAATCTAGAAAACTGTATTGAGTAGTTAAAAGATGCATATCCATTTAAATATATCATAATGTGCAATAAATAAAGCGTTTGTGTGTTGTAGTCTGTTTATTTTCTTGCTCTTTAATAATAATTAAAATTCAAAATTTTAATCAATTTTTACGAGTATGATATACTTATGGTAAAAATATATCAAATTTTAAGTACACCGGACTGGGGGGCACTAATTCCTGGAAAATGAGTGAAAATAGCACCTTACATGTTCTAGAATTAAAATTATGAAACAATTTTCTATGGGTCGTATATAGAACCTATATTAAATATAAATCATCACTGTGCCCTCTTAAATATTTGATTCATAAAATCGACAGGTTCGTTGACAGATTTTGCTGTTATAACAATAATATAGGTCCTTCTTTTTTTAATTCTCAAAGAAGGTACAGAAATTTTTTAGAAATGAAATGCAAGGCATTTTAACATGCATGATAGGAGAAGGCGTATGGGATCCGAGTGTTAAGGATCCGAAAACGCATGATTGTTGCTGTACTTCTCAATTTTCCCGCTGGGCCCCACATTGTGGAGTGTAGGCGGTTGTATGTGTGGAAACTCCTTTGATAAGGGCAAACACTTAAGTGATTCACATTGACGGAGATTTCTTTTTTTTTGATGGCAAGGGGATATGTTCTCATCTCTCTTTACAAATGACATATTCTTAATGGATGGGAGGATTTCACTTGAAAACATATGAATGAATAACGAATGAAAGAAAGAGCATTCAGATGAGGTGAGGTTGGCATTCAAATGGCATATGGGGATTTTTCAAATATTAAAAGGAAGGAGCAAGTCGAGTCATCGAGCAACTCGATGCTAGGGAGTAATATTTGATATATATGTATTTGTTTATCCATACCCTCTTACATTTATCGAAATTCTAAGGGCTATGGTCTTTTCAACAATAGTATTTCTTTTTTGTGGGTTTAAATATTGAAGAAGACGCTTTTCATAAAATCTTCAGAAACGCTTGAAGTCATAATAGTTTATTAGAAATGAGTATACGCTGATTCGGTATATGTCGATCCAAATCCTGCTCCCTGAGAAATTATACGCTGGAATTCGATCAGGATAACAGAAAGACAAAGAATACCCACCACCATGAATCAAATATAAGAGTTTCTTTCAAGACTCCTCTCAATGTTAAATTTGAAGTATCTACATACACTGAAAAAATTATTGACCTAATATGAAAGACTATACATACTAAATTTTACGACACGCACTTTACACAATATTAAGGACACATTTCTTTGGATAATTGATTTTAATAAAACGAAAGTTTACTGCGTTTTTTAAATTTGTATACCCTCCCTCATAGGATAGGGGTATATTAACTTTGTCATTCCGTTTGTAACACATCGAAATATTACTCTAAGACCCCATAAAGTATAAATATTCTGGGTAGTCGTGAAATTCTGAGTCGATCTGAGCATGTCCGTCCGTCCGTCCGTCTGTTGAAATCACGCTAACTTCCGAACAAAACAAGCTATCGACTTGAAACTTGGCACAAGTAGTTGTTATTGATGTAGGTCCGATGGTATTGCAAATGGGCCATATCGGTCCACTTTTACGTATAGCCCCCATATAAACGGACCCCCAAATTTGGCTTGCGATCGCTGTAAGCGAAGCAAATTTCATCCGATCTGGCTGAAATTTGGTACATGGTGTTAGTATATGGTCTCTAACAACCATGCAAAAATTGGTCCACATCGGTCCATAATTATATATAGCCCCTATATAAACCGATCCCCCGATTTGGCTTGCGGAGCCTCTAAGAGAAGCAAATTTCATCCGATCCGGCTGAAATTTGGTACATGGTATTGGTATATGTTCTCTAACAACCATGCAAAAATTGGTCCACATCGATCCATAATTATATATAGCCCCCATAACAACCATGCACAAATTGGTCCATATCGGTGCACTTTTACGTATAGCCCCCATATAAACGGACCCCCAAATTTGGCTTGCGATCGCTGTAAGAGAAGAAAATTTCATCCGATCTGGCTGAAATTTGGTACATGGTGTTAGTATAGGTCTCTAACAACCATGCAAAAATTGGTCCACATCGGTCCATAATTATATATAGCCCCTATATAAACCGATCCCCCGATTTGGCTTGCGAAGCCTCTAAGAGAAGCAAATTTCATCCGATCCGGCTGAAATTTGGTACATGGTATTGGTATATGTTCTCTAACAACCATGCAAAAATTGGTCCACATCGATCCATAATTATATATAGCCCCCATATAAACCGATCCCCCGATTTGGCTTGCGGAGCCTCTAAGAAACGAAAATTGCATCCGATCCGGCTGAAATTTGGTACATGGTGTTGGTATATATTCTCTAATGACCATGCAAAAATTGGTCCATATCGGTCCATAATTATATATAGCCCCCATATAAATCGATTCCCAGATTTGTCCTCCGGAGCCTCTTGGAGGAGCAAAATTCATCCGATCCGGTTGAAATTTTGAACTTGGTGTTTGAATGTCGTCTCTAACAAACACGCAAGAATTGGTCCATATCGGTCCATAATTATATATAGTCCCCATATAAACCGTTCCTCAGATTTGATCTCCTCTTGGAGGATCAAAATTCATCCGATCCGGTTGAAATTTGCAACGTGGAGTTAGTATAAGGCCGCTAATATCCATGCCAAAATTGGTCCATATCGGTCTATAGTTTTATATAGCCGATCCCCCATTACACAAAAATTGGTCCATATCGGTTCATATTCATGGTTGCCCCTCGAGCCAAAAATAATCTACCAAAATTTTATTTTTATGGAAAACATTGTCAAAATGTTATTTCTATAGAAAATTTTGTAAAAATTTTATCTCTATAGAAAATTTTGTAAAAATTTTATTTCTATAGAAAATTTTATTTCTATAGAAAATTTTTTCCAAATTTAATTCTATAGAAAATGTTGTCAAAATTTTATTTCTATAGAATTTTTTTCCAAATTTTATTTCTATAGAAGATATTTTCCAAATTTTACTTCTATAGAAAATGTTGTCAAAATTTTATTTCTACACTGAAAAAACAGTGAACCCACCAGGAAAGATAACTTCCGATTAATTTTAGAAAATTTGGAACTTTTTTAGAAAATTTTAACTAAACGGTATTACAAGCGTTGGCATCACTCCGATATGGCAAAAATAAGTAAATATTTTTCGACAAATTCAAGAAAATTTATTAGACATAACTAAATTTTTTCAGTAGTTAAAGAAAATTTTGTAGTTTTAAGAGAAATCTTGGAGTTCAAAATTGCAAGAATGTCTTTAGTGACATACGAAGTTCATGATGGACACATTTTTGGTAAAATTTACAAATTTAAAGAAATAATGAACTATTTTGTAAGAAATACGAAATTAGGAAATCTTTATGCTTTATTTGTGTATAACTTTTTCACGTTTTTTAGTTCATTTAACTAACATACGCAAAAAATTATTTGACTAAAATAAACTTTTTCCAAACATAATGATTCTATGAACTAATATAAAGTTAATATGGCTTTAGTGAAATAGAGAGTTCACTTTTTTTTGAGTGTATAGAAACTTTAAACTTAATTATATACGTATTTAATCGGCCTTTTTTAGTTTAATATATACTACGTATGGACTACCTTGTAATTTCGAAGACGATGTTAGAAAGTTTTAAGATACCTTGCCATCGGCAAGTGTACCGCAACCCAAGTAATTCGATTGTGGATGACAGTCTTCAGTAGAAGTTTCTAAGCAATCCATGTGGATTGCCGAACTTACGGCCATATATACTTGTTTTCATTATATGTTGCATCCCTCTGTTAAAGTCGTATGTCTTCGAAGAAATATTTCCTTGAAGTGACGATAAATATTTTTGATTTAAAGAAAGCGTCGTGAAATAAACTGATCTATTTACATCTTTGGTTTAGATTTTTTTTCGAATTTAGACAACATTTTTTATTCTGTATCAAATTTGGATGTTTTAACTGACATGTGTTAGATTACTGGCGGACCTGGAACGTTAACTTAAGCAGTCTGCTAATGTATATCCAAACTTGAAATTTGGCATGTTCTTTATGGGCCTACACCGAAAGAATTCTCTTCGTTAATTTTATGAAAAATTCTTCATGAACTATTCTTCGTGTATGAAACTCTTTCATTAAAACTACGAAGTTGTTTCTTACTAACTACGAAAAATTTGGATGAACTTTTCTTCGTAAAAAGAACGAAATATTTCGCACTTTTAATGAGAAGTTTCTTTTGTTGTAAAATAATGACAAATTTCGTACTTTTACGAAAATGTCTTTTTACGTTCTTTTTACGAAGAAAATTCTTTCGGTGTAGAAGACCTCTAGATGTTTAATTTCGATCGATAAAAATTGCGGCTTCTATGCCCTCAAGATTTCAAATCGTGGTGAATTGGTATATATGGGGGATACATCGAAACATGCACAGATATGGTCCATTTGCGAACTTGACCTGCTGCAGACAAAAAAATTTATATAGTCGGAAATTGCTATTTCGATGTGCTACAAACGGAATGGCAAACTTATTATACCCCCATCAGCATCCGAATCGATTTTTTTTGGAAATAATTCTGCAACTTTTGAACGGACAAAGATAAAAACAGAACTTTTCCATTGTGTGAAAGCTGAGGTGTTTTCCTCTAAGTTTGCAAGGGTCCCTAGTTGGTCCACGGGCTGGCTTGTAGGCGTTGACAGTTGGTGACCTCGGGGGTATTTTGTTTTAGCTGTCAAGTCCAACTTCGATGATTTGTCCTTTGCTGCATAGAACTTGTTGGCGTACGTGTTCGAATATCTTTTATAGTTTGCGAGATTTTGATTTTGCAAAATTTTTACAAAGTGGAAACTAGAAAGTTCATTTTTAGGCGGATTCATGTTTTATTTTCTTAACTGCATTCCCTACATAATTCTACGCATTTTAGAAGAAAAACTGAGCACCTTTTGGAATTAAAAACAAGTATATACAGCACTAAGTTCGGCCGGGCCGAATCTTAAATACCCACCACCATGAACCAAATATTAGGGTTTCCTTTGAAATTTCAGGAGGGCTTGAGGACTTGAGGACACTTCCCGAAGATAAATTTAAAGATTTCACCTATGAGGACTATATCAGATTCTGGATTAATAAGAACCATTTTTGTTTGAGTTTTAGAGGAATCATTAACATCTCTTGTAAGTGTGCAAGAAAATTATAAAATAACGTCTTGATTTGAAATCTTAAATCTGTAGAAGTAAAATCTGGAAATTTTACATTGAGTTTCAAGCAATTTTCATGATCAGTGCGCCTTCTACACCCTCAAGAAGTGAAGTCGGTCTATATGGAGGCATTACCAAATGGACCGATAAAAACTTAATCCGATACACGTTTTTGTGAGCCTAAAATACCAGAATATTTACAATTTCAGGCAAATCAGATAAGAACTACGGTTTCTAGAAACCCAAGGAGTTAAATCGGGAGATCGTTCCTATGGGGGCTACACTAAAATATGGACCGATACTCACCGTTTTCGGCACACCTCTTTATGACCCGAAAATACCTCTAGATTTCCAATTTCTGGCAAATAGGATAAAAACTTCGGATTCTAGAAGCCCAAGAAGTAAAATCGGGAAATCGGTCTATATGGGGGCTATACCAAAATATGGACCGATACTCACCATTTTTGGCACACCTCTTTACGATCCTAAAATACCTCCAGATTTCCAATTTCAGACAAATTGGATAAAAACTACGGTTTCTATAAGCCCAAGACCCCAAACCGGGAGGTCGTTTTATATGGGGACCATACCAAAACATGGACCGATACTCACAATTTTTGGCACACGTATTTGTGGTCCTACAATACCTCTAGATTTCCAATTTCAGGTAAATTGAATAAAAACTGCGGTTTCTATAAGCCCAAGAAGTAAAATCGGGAGATAGGTCTATATGGGGGCTATACCAAAATATGGACCGATACTCACAATTTTTGGCACACGTATTTGTGGTCCTACAATACCTCTAGATTTCCAATTTCAGGTAAATTGAATAAAAACTGCGGTTTCTATAAGCCCAAGAAGTAAAATCGGGAGATCGGTCTATATGGGGGCTATACCAAAACATTGACCGATACTCACCATTTTTGGGACACCTCTTTATGGTCAAAAAATACCTCTAGATTTCAAATTTCAGGCAAATTGGATAAAAACTACGATTTCTATAAGCCCAAGGCCCCAAATCGGGAGGTCGTTTTATATGGGGACCATTCCAAAACATGGACCGATACTCACAATTTTTGGCGCACGTATTTGTGGTCCTATAATATCTCTAGATTTCCCACTTCAGGTAAATTGAATAAAAACTGCGGTTTCTATAAGCCCAAGAAGTAAAATCGGGAGATCGGTATATATGGGGGCTATACCTAAATATGGACCGATGCGCACAATTTTTGGCAGACGTATTTGCGGTCATACAATACCTCTAGATTTCCAATTTCAGGTAAATTGAATAAAAACTGCGGTTTCTATAAGCCCAAGAAGTAAAATCGGGAGATCGGTCTATATGGGGGCTATACCAAAACATGGACCGATACTCACCATTTTTGGCACACGTATTTGTGGTCCTACAGTACCTCTAGATTTCGAATTTCAGGCAAATTGGATAAAAACTACGATTTCTATAAGCCCAAGACCCCAAATCGGGAGTTCGTTTTATATGGGGACCATTCCAAAACATGGACAGATACTCACAATTTTTGGCAGACGTATTTGTGATCATACAATACCTCTAGATTTCCAATTTCAGGTAAATTGAATAAAAACTGCGGTTTCTATAAGCCCAGGAAGTAAAATCGGGAGATCGGTCTATATGGGGCCTATACCAAAACATGGACCGATACTCACCATTTTTGGCACACGTATTTGTGGTCCTACAGTACCTCTAGATTTCCAATTTCAGCCAAATTGGATAAAAAGTACGATTTCTATAAGCCCAAGACCCCAAATCGGGAGGTCGGTTTATATGGGGACTATATCAAAACCTGGACCGATATAGCCCATCTTCGAACTTGACCTGCCTGCAGACAAAAGACGAGTTTGTGCAAAATTTCAGCACGATTGCTTCATTATTGAAGACTGTAGCGTGATTACAACAGACAGACAGACAGACGGACAGACGGACATCGTTATATCGTCTTAGAATTTCTCCCTGATCAAGAATATATATACTTTATATAGTCGGAAATCGATATTTCGATGTGTTACAAACGGAATGACAAACTTATTATATCCCCGTCACCATTCTATGGTGGTGGGTATAAAAATACGAAAAAGGAACCTTTCTACCATAACATTTTTTTCTACACTGTTAGAAAAATATGTTTTTCATATGTTCCGATATAAACAAAATGTGTTTCGGGCACAATTTTTAAACACAATATATTTAAGTGCAAACATGTAATGTTCCTAAACTAACACTAAATGTTTGGGACACATATGTTAATATGTTAGAATATATTATGTTTGGGGCATGAATGTTTTATAAAAATAATATGTGTGAATATAAACATATAAAAATTTACAAATTTCGAGTAAACATATATATGTTGTGATATTTTATACAGAGAGCGACAGAGAGAGAGAGAGAGAGAGAGAGTATAGAGAAAGATATAGAGATGGAAACCGGGAGGGTTGACGAAAGATATCAACATAACACAGCGAGAGAATGAAAAGAGAGCAATTTCTGTGAAACCGCTTGTATATTGTTTCGGAAAACTGTTTTATGATAAGGCCAAAAAATTGATATGCTTAAGTCTAAATATTATTTAATTTGAATATTAGAATGAGTATTCGGAGTAAAGTGAATAGGCATTCGGAACCAAGAGAATAGGCATTTGAAAAAAACAGCGTGTGTTTTCGTCTTGAGAGCAGCATTTTATGTATGTGTGGACATGTGTTTTGTTTATCATTTTGGCATTATGGGCACAATTTTTTTTCTTGGTTCGTTAAAAGAAATCGGAACGTATGCTAACCACTGCTCCACATGGCCAACAAATGTATGTTTCTCGTGGGCGCTGCAAACTATGCTATATAAATGTAACTTATAACGATAATTGTCTATTGGTGACTATAACAGCTACGTAGCCCAGTGGTAGTGTGTTGGCTTACAAATTGCATGGTTCCCGGTTCGATTCTCCGTCCGGGCGAAAGGTAAAATTTTAAAAAATTATAAAATTGAATAATTTCTTCAACATTATTTGTATTACAGAAAAAGGTGCCAAGAACTAAAAATTTTGTGGAAGTGAAAATTATGTGAGGGAATGAGCACAATCTTTTTGGGGAGAAAATATATAATATGTTCACATAAAACAAACATAATAATGTTTCGGCAATATCCAATAATATATGTGCTTCCTGCAAACTATGTTTAGAACATATGTTAGATAAGCGTTTTTTTTTTTTTTTTGAGGGTGTAAGCTTCTCCCAAATTTTTTTCTTATAGAACATCAAATAAGGATACGTTTTAGCGGTCATCTTGGTCAAACAGTACATGGGTTCTTCTCATCCCAAAATCGGCAATTTTTAAAAAAGAAAAAATTTTGTTTTAAAAATTCTCATTGGGCAAATCACCGATTGCTAAGCCGATCTCCTTTCCAAAAAGCCTAATGTGTCGACAAAGTAAAATGCGTTAACATCCTGCTAGTAAACAGCTGAGAAATATGCAAATTACAAAAAACTAACGTTTTTGTTTAACATATGTCCCCACTTTGGGAATTTTTCCGTTCAAAAATTGCAGAATTATTTCCAAAAAAGCGATTTGAGATCACTGTGTGCTGGTGGGTCACAGTTACGTTAGGATTCACATCATCTTTGGAGAAGTACAGTTCAATTATACCACCACCCTATAAATCGCACCAAACTTTTATGTCTCCTGGATGCATTGGTAGCTTTTGCAATGCTTCTGGCTGGTCGTCAATCCAAAATCGACAATTCTGTTTATTTGAGGCAAAAATGAACTTGGTCGATGAATAACATATGTATAATTTTTTGATAAGAAGCACGCGGTGAACTTTGATAATAAAATTCAATCATTTGCAAGCGTTGTTCGTTCATGGCTAAATTAAAGACCAAACTGAAGATGTTTGACAGTGAAAAAAAAACACTAAACTTGTATCAGCTATTAAAGTCATTATTGCAAAAAAGATAATAGCTAAAAAATCACCCTTTATAATATTTTCTCATAGAATGGTATACTATATACTAGAGGTCTGCACAATTTCATTTGTAAATGAAGAGTACACGTGTACTTGCTACATGAGTACATCTATTTGAGAGAGTCGCAAAACAATTGGTACACATTTTGATGAACACCAAAAGCCACGAGTAACTTCTTGTTGCTACTCTGATGTCTTCACTACCAACAAACACATATTCCTCTTTATCTCTTATTGAAGTGTACTCAGAGTGATCACGTCGAGTATGTTGCGAGAACAAAACTTCATAGAGTACTCCATGTACCACGTGCAGTTGCAGAAATACAAAAAACAGTTACTCTCCATAATATATGTTTTCGGTTTGTTATAAAGAACGGCAAACGTTAAGGTAAGTGTGTGATATACATAAATATATGAATTATGTGACATACATACATATTTATGATTAATAATAATGGCAAGTTTTGCTTCGTACATAACTGAGAAATACTTGTGGTACAACGTGAAGTGAAGAGAATCCATGTTGTACTTTTTCTCAAGTACTTGCATTTTTATTGTTCCTTTTTTTCGAAACACATATTGTTTCGGATAAGTACTTGGTGGTATTTGACAAGCAAGTGTTCTCTTCACTTCACTACTTGCGCTCTGAGAGAAAGACATTGTATGTACTATATTCGACAGCGAATTGCATACATGTAGTGAAAAGTTATTCGATGCAGACCTCTACTATATACACATCACATATTATACCATCTGCTTGGCATAGCAACCAATACCAATTGAATCAAAAAAGAGCCATTTCAAACGTTTACTCATTTAAGAGGCCATCATTAACCATATTTAAGGATTCTACTCCCACCATCTGCAATTACGATTAGGAATGCCTTAATATTTGTCAAAAATATGAATTTTTTCACTTTTAAGCGATTTATATTTATTACTTTCCAAGACTAAAGAAACTCTCACTTTCTGGCTGCTTCAGTCATGTAGGGATATAGCAATGATGTGTAAGTGAAAGACATTAAAACTAATGAATGTTTTTGATATAAAAATAAATGCTCCAAACGCTTAACAATGCCATCCAACAAATAATAGACCTTCGAACACATTATGGTCCTTTCTTCTTATGGATGAAAGGACAAGTGTGTAAGCCCTTAAAACGAATTCGATGAAGAAAAACATTGTCCAAGCATTGGTGAAATTATGTACAGACTTGTCTTAGAAAATATGTACTAGTAAAACCGAACTATATTTCTAACAAATGCGTACGTAGTCCATACGAAATTATTAGGGATTCCAATTTAAGCACATTTCAAGACCAAAAGCCAAATTATGTCGGGAGGACTTTGGCTAAAATGTTGTATCCTCATCGGTGTGCATTGCTGATTTGGACAATATATCCCATAAATATAGAAACGATGATGATGGTTCACCTTCAAATTGATTTATCACCCAATTTTATTACTTCATTTCGCGAGCAATTGGCTCTTGATTAGGGAGAAATTCTAAGTGCCCGGTTATTATTCCCACGGTCCTTCTGACTGCCGTCAACTCCCCTTGAGTAATTCTCCAGACTCTTTTGTCTGGGTCATCCCATAGTATTTCCGTCGTCCTTCCGACCGTTGCATTTATGTGTCTCCCGTTCTCTATGTGTCCTAACTCTTCCCGCCAGTTAATTTACCTTTACAGTTCCTCTTATTCCGGTATCCATCCGGCACTCATATGATGTGAATCCTGCCGTATTCCGAGTATTCATTGACCGTCCGTCTACATCCCAATATGTCTGCTATTGCCTTCATTGCCCTCCGGCACTCTGTGAAAATGTTCACGGTTTGTGGCCTCGTGTTATTTCCATTAACACATTCCTCTATGGCACGCACACCTGCCTGCAGGATTGTGCTATGTCCGGTAATCGGTAATAGAAATTCAGTGTCGGGATCCTTCACATATACGCCTATTCCCGGTGTAGCAGTCATTTCCCTCCGGGATCTGTTCTGGAGTCCCATTCTCCAGGCCCATACTGGCGTCAGAATGTCACAACCGGCAGCTATGGCCACCTCAGTTATAAGATTATGGATTGTTAGGGCATCCGTCATTTCAGCCACCGACTCCACAATTATATCTGCAATAGTCTTCATTGCCCTCCCTCAATTTGTGAAAATGTTCACGTGTGACCTCATGATATTTTCGAACCAATTAACACATTCCGTTATGGCACAGTGTGTCATAACGGAACGAAATTAATTTATAAGGCATTTAGAACACAAAACCTGTTTATCTGTAAATTTCTAACGGTACCTTCGTATACATACTCGTTGTTTGCACTATGGCATTTTCTGCGTTATGCAAAGTGCATGTGTTTTTGCTAGAACAATTTGATAGCCTACTGTTTTAAAATTCTAACAATCACTTTCGCTTTCGGGGGGGTCGTAGGGTGCACGAAAAAAAGTTTTGGCGTTCTGAAATTGTCTTCGATATGCTACAAAACTGGGACGTGACCGCATCAACTTTTTTTCCTTTAGGCCGTGACCCTATCTATAGCACACTCTTCTGTCTATAGGATTGTGGCGTGGTCAGGTAATCGGAATAGAATTTCGATGTCTGCACTAATAGAAAAGTTTCGCTATATTAACGAAAATTGTCATTAAAAGTGAGCCAATGTAAGGAATTCGTTAATACAACAAGTTGAGATGCCAACGGCCAAATATACGAGGATTTTATTAATAAACTTTTTAAATATTACTGATAAAAATATCCTTCTTTTGATAAAGATATTGTTATGATTTTGTCAATTAGTTGGTCGATAAAAAATCCACCAATTGATAGAAATATCGTATGTGTTTTATGCACATTAATTTGTAGCATCCAGAGATAAAACAAAAAATGCATTTACGTTTTCACTTTTCGCATGAGAACGTGAAAAAGAATTTAGGAACCGTTAGTTTTTGGAAGCGTCGAAAAATAATCTATCATGCCTATCAATTGTGGGTTATCATGTCATTTTTCTATCATTCATATCGTAACATTAAACAGTGAACACGCGTTCTTAATTTAGCAAAATAGAAGAAGTAAGTATTAAGTGTTAGTTTTATGATTTAGTATTTATTGTGTTGCTAGAATTGTTACTGTCATTATTATTAATATCTTACAGCTCCTAATCTTATTAACAGATGGGAATCGATTTTGAGTTAAAACATCCAGCTGCCGTCTATTTGAATTCGAGATGGAATGAGTTTTGAGTCAAAAATTATATATGCAATGTAGGCAACACTATTTAAATATTATTTAATATTTCTTTGAAAAATCAAAAATTATATTTATTATTATTTTGGTTGAACAAATTATTTCTAAATATAAATCATAAAACTTTTCTTTTAATGTAAAAATGTATTTGTTTTATCAGTATTAATAAATTGATGACGATATTTTTATCAAATGGCGTATAAATTCATTAATTATAATTGATCAAATGATAAACCGTTTACGATATTTTTATCAAATTGTGGATTTATTTTTATCGATATTAAACTTACAAACCTACTACGACCTAATTGTTGAATAGTGGATTTCTTTATCGGTTTTGTAAGTGATAAAATGCCTACGATATGTTTGTTGAATAGTGGATTTTTTTATCAGTTCAAATTAGAACATATTTTCGATAAAACACCTTCAACTATGAACTTTGAAAAAGTTTATCGCAGGAAAATTGAATAATATTTCATTGGGATCTTCGTATTTTTTTATACCCTCCACCATAGGATGGGGGTATATTAACTTTGTCATTCCGTTTGTAACACATCGAAATATTGCTCTAAGACCCCATAAAGTATATATTCTGGGTAGTGGTGAAATTCTGAGTCGATCTAAGTATTTCCGTCCGTCCGTCTGTTGAAATCACGCTAACTTCCAAACGAAACTTGGCACAAGTAGTTGTTATTGATGTAGGTTGGATGGTATTGCAAATGGGCCATATCGGACCACTTTTACGTATAGCCCCCATATAAACCGACGCTCAGGTTTGGTTTTCGGAGCCTCTAAGAGAAGCAAATTTCATCCGATCCGGCTGAAATTTGGTACTTGGTGTTAGTATACGCACAGAAAAAAATTTCCGTAGTTAAACTAACGCTAAATTTAACTTATTTTTATTGGAAAAAAAAATTATTTGCTTGTAGTTAAATTTTATTATTTTTATCGACATTTTCCCCAGCGTAATGAAATCTTACTTTTTTAAGTATGTCTCAAAAATTTTATGAACTAAACGTGAGTATAAACTTCAATATGAACTAAAACAAATGAAAATTTTCGTACGATTGACAAAAATAGTAACAATGAACTACTGTATGGTTAAAATGGTAATGATTTGGCGCCAATGATTTTCGTCTTTACTTTTTGTTAATTTTTTCTTCTATGAGATGATGTAATTTCGTTAATTGCAGTTATAAAGTACAACAGGGCATTAAAATTTCCTGCTTTTAACAACGCTTTGTGGAAATCTTAAAATGTGGAGTAAAATTTAGTTCAATTTTCGTGCGTGGTAGTTCATTCTTCCAATAAAACAGTTCACTTTTCTTTCGGTGTGATCTCTAATAACCATGCAAAAATTGGTCCACATCGGTCCATAATTATATACAGCTCCCATATAAACCGATCCGCAGATTTGGATTGCGGAGCCTCTAAGAGAAGCAAATTTCATCCGACGCGGCTGAAATTTGGTACATGGTGTTAGTATATGGTCTCTAATAACCATGCAAAAATTGGTCCACGTCGGTCCATAATTATATATAGCCCCCATATAAGCCGATCCCCCGATTTGGCTTGCGAAGCCTCTAAGAGAAGCAAATTTCATTCGATCAGGCTGGTGTTAGTATATGGTATATGGTGTTAATATATGGTCTCTAATAACCATGCAAAAATTGGTTCACATCGGTCTATAATTATATATAGCCCCCATATAAACCGATCCTCAGATTTGACCTCCGGAGCCTCGTGGATGAGCAAAATTCATCCGATTCGGTTGAAATTTGGTACGTGGTGTTAGTATATGCTCTCTAACAACCACGCAGGAATTGGTCCATATCGGTCAATAATTATACGTAGCCCCTATATAAACCGATTCCCAGATTTGAACTCCGGAGGCCCTTGGAAGAGCAAAATTCACCCGATCCGGTTGAAATTTGGTACGTGGTGTTAGTATATGGTCTCCAACAACCATGCAAAAATTGCTCCATACCGGTCTTAATTATATATAACCCCCATTAAAACCGATTCCCAGATTTGACCTCCAGAGCCCTTGGAGGAGCAAATTCATCCGATCCGGTTGAAATTTGGTACGTGGTGAAATTTGGTACATTGCGCTGGTATATGGGCGCTAACAACCATGCCAAAATTGGTCCATATCGGTCTATATAGGCGATCCCAAAAAATAATCTACCAAAATTTTAGTTTGTCAAAATTTTATTACTATAGAAATTTTGTCAAAATTTTATTACTATAGAAAATTTTGTCAAAATTTAATTTCTATCGAAAATTTTGTCAAAATTTTGTTACTATACAAAATTTTATTGCTATAGAAAATTTTGTGAAAATTTTATTGCTATAGAAAATTTTATGAAAATTTTATTGCTATAGTAAATTTTGTCAATATTTTATTTCTATCGAAAATTTTGTCAAAATTTTAATTCTATAGAAAATGTTGTCAAAATTTTATTTCTATAGCAAATTTTGTAAAAATTTTATTTCTATAGAAAATTTTGTCAAACTGAATCATATACGTATTTAATCGGCTTTTTTTGTTTAAAATATACCCCGCATGGACTAAGTTACAATTGAGAAGACGGTGTTAAGTTTTAAGATACCTTGCCATCGGCAAGTATTACGGCAACCCAAGTAATTCGATTGTGAATGACAGTCTTAAGTACAAGTTTCTATGCAATCCATGTTAGGTTAGGTTAGGTTAGGTGGCAGCCCGATGTATCAGACTCTCTTAGACTATTCAGTCCATTGTGATACCACACTGGTGAACTTCTCTCTTATCACTGAGTGCTGCCCGATTCCATGTTAAGCTCAATGACAAGGGACCTCCTTTTTATAGCCGAGTCCGAACGGCGTTCCACATTGCAGTGAAACCACTTAGAGAAGCTTTGAAACCCTCAGAAGTGTCACCAGCATTACTGCAATCCATGGTGGAGGGTACATAAGATTCGGCCTGGCCGAACTTACGGCCGTATATACTTGTTATCAAATAAAATTATTTTTTCGCACTGTGAATTCATTTTCTTCTCTACGTTTACTCCTAAGTACTTTATTTTATCAGTCACTTGTATGCAGAGATGGTCTGTATCAAACTTTTTTAGGTTTACGACTGTCGCAAAGTTGTAAACGTCGTAAACGTCACATACGCGTCGTAAATGTAGAAAAAGTAACAAAAGTCGCAAACTGAATATACTTTAGTCGCGTCAGCTAGGCAGCGAATTCGATTATATCCAAGATGATGTTATGTGCGAAGAAGTTTCAATTCTTAAGAATGTTCACAATTTTCGATTTTAGTCCCCACATTTTCCATATTGCCTTTTGCACGAGCACAGGGTAACCGTGGATTTTTCTCGTGCTTTCCTAGCTTTAAGTTCAGTCTCCTGTCCAATATAACCCCAAGGTATTTTGCACACTCACCAACGGGAATTTCGATACCACCTAAGAAAATAGGCTTGACCATGGGAAAACTTTCACAAATTTCTGCAGAAACTCACAGCGAATGCTGTCAAACTAAATTAAAAAAGGTTCAGGATTTCTTCTATTCAAAATTTGGTTTTCTACAGTAGGTTTACGACTTTTGCGACATACGTATTATAACGCAAATGTATGTCGCAAAAGTCACAGTTTGCGACAGGCCAACCCTGCTTGTATGGTCGTGCTCAAAAAACTCGATTCGATATATATTGGGCAATTTTAATTTTGACTTCTTTGGGATAAAATTCAGACCCTTGGGTCTTGCCCAGTCATACGCTATCCGTAGGACTCCTTCTGTCCAGAACCCTAGTAGGCCGTGTATAGTTGCTACCCAATGTAGTGGCAATAGTATACTTCCCTGTCAATATTAAAGAGATAAATTAGCTTTTTATCCTAATGTTAATTTTATAGATCCTAGACTTAAAGTTAGATAGCTTCTTTGACTCGGAATCAATACCATAGTCCTTAAGAGAAAATCAAAGTCAAAATCTTTGGACCCAAGTAAACTTTTTTATACCCACCACCATAAAATGGTGACGGGGGTATAATAAGTTTGTCATTCCGTTTGTAACACATCGAAATATCGATTTCCGACTATATAAAGTATATATATTCTTGATCAGGGAGAAATTCTAAGACGATATAAGCATGTCCGTCTGTCTGTCTGTCTGTTTTAATCACGCTACAGTCTTCAATAATGGCGCTATCGTCCCGAAATTTGGCACAGATTAGTTTTTTGTTTGCAGGCAGGTCAAGTTCGAAGATGGGCTATATCGGTCCAAGTTTTGATATAGTCCCCATATAAACCGACCTCCCGATTTGGGGTCTTGGGCCTAGTAGTTTTTATCAGATTTGCCTGAAATTGGAAATCTAGAGGTATTTTGGGACCATAAAGAGGTGTGTCGAAAATGGTCAGTATCGGTCCATGTTTTAGTATAGCCCCCATATAGACTGATCTCCCGATTTTGCTTCTTAGGCGTCTAGAAACAGTATTTTCTATCCGATTTGTCTGAAATTGAAAATCTAGAGGTATTTTAGGACCATAAGGAGGTGTGTCGAAAATCGTTCGTATCGGTCCATGTTTTGATATAGCCCCCATATAGACCGATCTCCCGATTTTGCTTCTTGGGCGTCTAGAAACTATATTTACCATCCGATTTGCCTGAAACTGGAAATCTAGAGGTATTGTGGGACTATAAAGAGGTGTGTCGAAAATGGACCATATCGGTCCATGTTTTGGTATAGCCCCCATATAGACCGATCTCCCCATTTTGCTTCTTACGCGTCTAGAAACAGTATTTTCTTTCCGATTTGTATGAAATTGAAAATCTAAAGGTATTTTGGGACCATAAAGAGGTGTGTCGAAAACGGTCCGAATCGGTCCATGTTTTGATATAGCCCCCATATAAACCAACCTCCCGATTTGGAGTCTTGGGCCTATAAAAACCGTAGTTTTTATCCAATTTGCCTGAAATTGGAAATATAGAGGTATTTGAGGACCATAAAAAGGTGTGCCGAAAATGGTGCTCATCGTTACATGTTTTGATATAGCCCCATAGAGACTGATTTCCCGATTTTGCTTCTTGGGCTTCTAGAAACTATATTTTCTATCCGATTTTCCTGAAATTGAAAATCTAGAGTTCTTTTGGGACCATAAAAAGGTGTGCCGAAAATGGTGCCCATCGGTCCATGTTTTGGTATAGCCCCCATATACACCGAACTCCCGGCTCTATTTCTTGGGCTTCTAGAATCCGTAGTTTTTATCCGATTTGCTGGAAATTAGTAATCTATAATAAAATTATAAAGTGTTTTCGTTTATTCAACGATTGTCTCTAAAATTTGTGTCAAAAGGAAACTTTGCTTGTCTAAAATTACGTTTCTCAAAAAAGAATACACTTCTTTCAGGGTATAGCAGGCGCACTGATCATGAAAATTGCTTCAAACTGAAAGTAAAAGTTCCAGATTTTACTCATCGTATTTAAATAAATGCGGAAAAATCTACAGATTTAAGATTTTAAATCAAGGCGTAATTTCAATATATACACGACATGTTTATATTTTCTCTAAAACTCTAAAAAAATTGGTTCTCATAAATCCAGAATCTTATCTGGTCTTCATAGGTAGAATCTTTAAAGTTTGTCTTCGGGAGCTGGCACGTTTGGAAGAAGATTTGTCATCAAACCCCCTACAATTCTATATATTATCAAGTAACCCACAACGACCAAGAGTTTTCATAGTAAACTATTATACTTGATTCATGATGGTGGGTATTTAAAATTCGGCCCGGCCGAATTTACTGCTGTATGTACTTGTTTTTGAATATTGTAGTATATTTGCCTAGGTTTCAATCCTCGGAATCCGAATGAAATTATCTCCACACCTTTCCAATTTGGAAATCTCTATGGAGGATCTACGACAAAAATTTTGGGCAATTGTTACAGCCGTTATGAATGTAGTAGCACAACCAAAGGTATCCATGGTATCCATATCAGAGTACATATCATCAAGGGATACGGAGTATGTTTCACAAATTTTTGGTGTTTGTGGTAAGGCATCCGTATCAAATGGATAGTAGCAATCAAAAAACCAAGTTCACATGGGTGTGTGGGCATTGCTTGATGATAGTGACCGTCATTGTTGTGGGTGTTTCCCTTTGAAATGTTTTCCATTGGACCATCACCACATTTTGCGAAAATTGCTTAGGGATGCATGTTTTACCAATCTCAACTACCACAGATTTCATTTCCACACTTACAGATTCATACGAAAGGAAGCTTTGTTCAGTGGGACTGATTGTTGTTTGGTCCAACAGTCCACAATATTCGTTGATTTAATTTCACTTTGATGCTAGTCGTTGCTTCTTTGTAATTGACATTATCTCGAGTCTTAATGATGGGGCATACGGTGATGGTCTTGTTTCATTCACAAGGTCAGAACATTAAAACCGCACGACTTCATTTTTATTACCAATCCTAAATGTTTCAGCGTCAATAGGAGGTCACAGTAAATCCTTGCTGTCCTTTCTCAATCACTTAAAGGAATGAAAATTTAGTAGTGCACAGTGGCATAGGATGTTAAAGTTTATGCTGTATACCACCATTTGCCCAATTCTTCCACATATTGCATGTATAAGTGATACCATAGAGGATTATCTAAAGATCCCAACTTTTCCCATGGAAAATAGGATCAAATCGCCAAAGATAAGAACTTCGAAACTCATTAGAAACAAACAGCACCCTTCTTTCAAATATTTTGGAACGATAGCTAGTACTGCCCCCAGCAGAATCCCAAATATATAAGCAGAGTCCTATGGTAGACGCCAAGGTTGTACCGAATTTTGAGAAAGCGTATCACTGAATTAAACACTACCCAATTAAATTTGGAGAAGAGGAATATGGATAGTGAAAATGGTCACAGGGACGATCGGTGGCTTCGCAATAGTGATCAACCAAAATAGCGCATCTTGCAAAATACGATCCATGGAGACGTCTCTACGTAAAGTAGTCCATACTATAGAAAGTTCCTTCTCTGCAAAGATGCACACATACACAGAAAAAAAGTAAAATACATTATGGGAAAAATGAACTATATTGTGCGAAAATTGAACTAAATTGTATTCCAAATTTTGAGATTCATTAAATTAAGGAAAAATTTCCGACATTTTATGATTTCTAACTAACTACCATTTACGAAATGCATCTTTCTCGAAAAGCAAAAATTAACTAGAAATAAAGAAAAAATCTTAGGGCCAGATCATTCACATTTTAACCAGGCTGTAGTTCATACTTACTATTTTCGAGAAGTGTACGACAAACTTTTCGGTTTTAGTTAGAATTGAACTAATTTTTATGTCATTGAAATTTTACTGCCATTTAGTTCATAAAATTTTTGAGCCATACTTGGAATAAAAAACAATCGCTGGGCTGGGGAAAATTTCTAACAAAATTTTAAAAATAAACTAAAACGAAATAAAATTTTTGCAATAAATATTAGTTCATTTTAGCATCAGTTTTACAACAGACTTTTTAATGTGTAGCGGTATGCATTGACATTGAGAAAGCTTTAAAAAAGCTTTAAATAATGTTATTATAGCACTGAACAAAATATTGTCGTGAGGTCAAAGATTTCATGTCTTTAAAATACGAATACAAATTTTGCTTAGCATAGAAGACGCATTTCTCTAATATAAAGTTTTTTTCCTTGTCCAAGAGTCGATAAACTTTTCAATGAAGTCGTATTGTCCTTATAAGTAAGTGATTTCACTTAAAAATGGGTATCATAACATGAAAGAAAAAATGTTTCGGCTAAGGTCAACTTGACTTTAATAATTCAGAAAACTTCTTTAATTTTAATGAAATTGTCTTTAAATTTGTTGTCTTTTTGCATCTTGACAACAAAGCAAAAAACCGTTCAAATATAGGACATGTTTTTCAACACTTCATTTTAAAGGCGTTTTTTACTTTAAACATAGCATAATTTCTACTGGAAGTCGAGTCTTAATTTGGAAAATAAAATTGTCGTTAACTCGTTTTTAAAGGCCTTTGATAGCATATAAAGAAAATTTAAAAGAGAATTGTGTCTTAAAAGTATCCATACTTGTATTCTCCGCTTCTTTGGCTCGGAATCAATACCAAAATTTTTAAAGTAAAGACCATGCAAAAAGTGGTCCATATCGGTCCATAATTATATATAGTCCCCAATATACCGATCACCAGATTTGACCTTCGGAGCCTCTTGGAAGACCAAAATTCATCTGATTCAGTTGAAATTTGGTACGTGATGTTAATATTTGGCCTCAAGCACCCATGCAAAAATTGGTCGATACGGGTCCATAATTATATATAGGTCCCATATAAACCGATCCCCAGATTTGACCTCCGGAGCACCTTTAGAACCGGGCATGATTTTTTTTCAGTGCGACATAGATCATTAGACCAGCTTCGTGTAATACTAATAATCGTCAGATTTGGCACAAAGCAATCTAATTCACCACCCTTCATGTATGCATATAAATATATTAAATATAGCTTTCATATATATGTAACTCCCGATTTTCCAAAATTTGGCCATAACACTCTTATATATTAACTTCTTATATATTATTATTGTTATTATACCCTCCACCATAGGATGGGGGATATATTAACTTTGTCATTCCGTTTGTAACACATCGAAATATTGTTCTAAGACCCCATGAAGTATATATATTCTGGGTCGTGGTGAAATTCTGAGTCGATCTGAGCATGTCCGTCCGTCCGTCTGTTGAAATCACGCTAACTTCCGAACGAAACAAGCTATCGACTTGAAACTTGGCACAAGTAGTTGTTATTGATGTAGGTCGGATGGTATTGCAAATGGGCCATATCGGTCCACTTTTACGTATAGCCCCCATATAAACGGACCCCCAAATTTGGCTTGCGATTGCTCTAAAAGAAGCAAATTTCATCCGATCCGGCTGAAATTTGGTACATGGTGTTAGTATATGGTCTCTAACAACCATGCAAAAATTGGTCCATATCCGTCCACTTTTACGTATAGCCCCCATATAAACGGACCCCCAAATTTGGCTTGCGAGGCCTCTAAGAGTACATGGTGTTAATATATGGTCTCTAACAACCATGAAAAAATTGGTCCACATCGGTCCATAATTATATATAGCCCCCATATAAACCGATCCCCCGATTTGGCCTACACAGCCTCTAAGAGAAACAATTTTCATCCGATCCGGCTGAAAGTTGGTACATGGTGTTAGTATATGGTCTCTAACAACCATGCAAAAAGTGGTCCATATATATCACTCGATCTGGACAGAATTCGATAGACTTCTACAAAATCTATAGACTCAAAATTTAAGTCGGCTAATGCATTAGGATGGAATACAATGTTAGTAAATAAACAAGTATATACGGCCGTAAGTTCGGCCAGGCCGAAGCTTATGTACCCTCCACCATGGATTGCGTAGAAACTTCTACTGAAGACTGTCATCCACAATCGAATTACTTGGGTTGCGGTAACACTTGCCGATGGCAAGGTATCTTAATACTTCCTAACACCGTAATATATACCACATAGTCCATACGTGGTATATATTAAACTAAAAAGGCCGATTAAATACGTATATAATTAAGTTTAAAGTTTCTATAGAAATAAAATTTTGACAAAATAAAATTTTGACAACATTTTCTACAGAAGTAAAATTTGGAAAAAATTTCTATAGAAATAAAATTTGGAAAAAAAAATTTCTATAGAAATAAAATTTTGACAAAATTTTCTATAGAAATAAAATTTTGACAAAATTTTCTATAGAAATAAAATTTTGACAAAATTTTCTATAGAAATAAAATTTTCACAAAATTTTCTATAGAAATAAAATTTTCACAAGATTTTCTATAGAAAGAAAATTTTAACAAAATTTTCTATAGAAATAACATTTTGACAATGTTTTCTATAAAAATAAAATTTTGGTAGATTATTTTTGGCTCGAGTGGCAACCATGATTATGAACCGATATGGACCAATTTTTGTGTGATTGGGGATCGGCTATATATAACTATAGACCGATATTGACCAATTTTGGCATGGTTATTAGCGGCCTTATACTAACACCACGTTGCAAATTTCAACCGGGTCGGATGAATTTTGCCCCTCCAAGAGGCTCCGGAGATCAAATCTGGGGATCGGTTTATATGGGGGCTATATATAATTATGAACCGATATGGACCAATTCTTGCGTGTTTTTAGAGACCACATTCTAACACCATGTTCCAAATTTCAACCGGATCGGATGAATTTTGCTCCTCCAAGAGGCTCCGGAGGACAAATCTGGGAATCGATTTATATGGGGGCTATATATAATTATGGACCGATGTGGACCAATTCTTGCATGGTTGTTAGAGACCATATACTAACACCACGTACCAAATTTCAACCGGATCGGATGAATTTTGCTCCTCTAAGAGAATCCGCAACCAAATATGGGGATCGGTTTATATGGGGGCTATATATAATTATGAACCGATGTTCACCAATTTTTGCATGGTTGTTAAGGACCATATACTAACACCATGTACCAAATTTCAGCCGGATCGGATGAAATTTACTTCTCTTAGAGGGTCTGCAAGCCAAATATGGGGTCCGTTGATATGGGGGCTATACGTAAAAGTGGACCGATATGGCCCACTTGCAACATTATTCGACCTACATCAATAACAACTCTTTGTGCCAAGTTTCAAGTCGATTGCTTGTTTCGTTCGGAAGTTAGCGTGATTTCAACAGACGGACGGGCGGACGGACGGACATGCTCAGATCGACTCAGAATTTCACCACGACCCAGAATATATATACTTTATGGGAACTTAGAGCAATATTTCGATGTGTTACAAACGGAAACAGCTGTACATCCAACCATTTCGCAGTCTATAGGGCTTTGCCCAAATAAATTTGACAAGCATACTTTTCCTCTGTTGGTTAAGCTACACTTGTAGTTTAATCAATGCATGGCTTTAAGCTGAGATCAAAAACACTAGTAACAAAATTTCGACAAAATTTTCGATAGAAAATAATTTTGACAAAATTTTCTATAGTAATAAAAATTTGACTGTTGGTTAAGCTACACTTGTAGTTTAGTCAATGTATGGTTTTAAGCTGAAATAAAAAACAACAACAAAATTTTCTATAGTAATAAAATTTTGACAAAATTTTCTATAGTAATAAAATTTTGACAAAATTTTCTATAGAAATAAAATTTTGGTAGATTATTTTTGGGGGTCGCCTATATATGTTATAACTATAGATCGATATGGACCAATTTTGGCATGGTTGTTAGCGGCCATATACCAGCGCAATGTACCAAATTTCACCACGTACCAAATTTCAACCGGATCGGATGAATTTTGCTCCTCCAAGTGCTCCGGAGGTCAAATCTGGGGATCGGTTTAAATGGGGGTTATATATAATTAAGACCGGTATGGGCCAATTTTTGCATGGTTGTTACCAAATTTCAACCAGATCGGGGGAATTTTGCTCTTCCAAGGGGCTCTGGAGTTCAAATCTGAGGATCGGTTTATATAGGGGCTACATATAATTATGGACCGATATGGACTAATTCCTGCATGGTTGTTAGAGACCATATACTAACACCATGTACCAAATTTCAACCGATCCGGATGTATTTTGCTCATCCACGAGGCTCCGGAGGTCAAATCTGAGGATCGGTTTATATGGGGGCTATATAGAATTACGGACCTATGTGGACCAAATTTTGCATGGTTATTAGAGACCATATACTACCACCATGTACCAAATTTCAGCCGGATCGGATGAAATTTTGGCAATATTTCGATGTGTTACAAACGGAACGACAAAGTTAATATACCCCCCATCCTATGGTGGAGGGTATAAAAAGAAAAATACACAAAAATCAAAATTTCGGGCTAATCAGATAGAAATTTTAGATGTTAAAAAATGTAATGTGTCGGATATATGTTATAAAACAAACATAAATTGTCATAAATTAGGAGGGCGGAATTTTAAATAACCACTACCATACAACAGATGACAGGAACTGTCCAGCTACAGTTACTAATAACATATTGTTTCTATAGAAGTAAAATGGTTAAACATAGATTTATAAATGGTGTATCAGGTATCGACATTAGAGGCCATTAATTTAATGTACAGAATTTTGAGTGGCTTTGTGGAAACAAACTTTCTCCCAAAAGACCGCCTCAGATGGTATGTTGGCAGGGGTTTAATTTCAAATTACAGCTTCCAAGGACATCGGGTGTATATGGAGATTTTTCAAGTAATTATCTCCATATACAAAATCTGGACCGACGGGAAATTTCCGCATTTATTTATGGATCTCAAATAACTCAAATTTCTGGCAAATCTTATGAAAATTTTAGACTGGGAAAAATTTGTTAAAACACATCGGAGATGGGTTTATATGTAGGTGCTATACCACAAAATTGTGCGGTATGACCCATCTTCGAACTCGACATGCCTGCCAAAAATTCAGAACGTTACTGATATATTGCCTTAAAATTTTACCTTTATCAAGAGCATATATAGAGTTAAAAATCAATAGTTTAATATGTTTAAAATGGACAATTGATCAATTCAGCCCATATTCTAGTAAAACCTACTTTTTATGTCACCGTGAAATTTCACCCATATAAATACACTTTGAATGACCTGAAATCCAGTACTTCGTTTTTCGTTGTTCGTTTTTGTAATTTTGTTTCGCCGGAGTCGGAGACAAGTAAAATTTCCGGCTCCGACTACAGCAACATCTTCAGACTCCGACTCCACAGCCCTGCCTATAAGTACAGTCTATAAATGTTTAGCCCCCCCTAGGAAAATTGTCTAGCTACGCTAATGAAAAAATGACTACCAGAAATATCACCTGCTGTATCGATCTACCCTTTGTCTGTCTGGCCCTCCATGGATTTGCTGTTCGCAGAATTCCGGTAGTAATTTTTTAGATATAGCTCCATATATATGTATCCCCCGATTTTCCCAAAATTTGGCTATAAAACCATTATTTATTAACCGATCTTACTTAAAGTTGGCAAAACGTAAAAAAAGTAATCGAAATCGGTTCCCATTTAGATAAAACTCCCATATATATGTATTGCGCGATTTCACACATTTGGCAATAAAACTATTATTTATAAACTGATCTTAACCAAATTTGGCAGAATCTAACAAAAATCATTGAAATCGGTTCAAAGTTAGATAAGGCTCCCACATAAATTTATCATCCGATTTTATGGAATTTGTCCCTAATAACCCAGCACAAAAAAAAACCAAGTATATACGGTAGTAAGTTCGGCCGGGCCGAATCTTAAATACCCACCACCATGAATTTAATATAATAGTTTCCTTTGAAAATTTCAGGGGGATTTGATGACAGATATTTTCCCAAGCAGATCAGTCCAACCAGTACTCTTCCCACAGATAAATGTAAAGATTTTACCTATGAAGACTAGATCAGATTCTGAACTTATAAGAATATTTTTTTTTTTGAGTTTTAGAGGAATCATAAACATCTCTTGTAAGTGTGCAAGAAAATGATGAAATAACGCCTTGATTTGAAATCTAAAATCTTTGGATTTTCATCCCAATTATTTAAATGACTACGAGAAGTAAAATCTGGAAATTTTGCATTCAGTTTCAAGCAATTTTCATGATCAGTGCGCCTTCTATACCCTCAATAAGTGAAATCGGTCTATATGGAGGCCTTACCAAATGGACCATAATTTCAATTTCAGGCAAATTGTATAACAACTACAGTTTTTATAAGCCCTAGACCCCAAATCGGGAGGTCGGTTTATATGGAGACTATATCAAAACTTGGACCGATATAGCCCATCTTCGAACTTGACCTGCCTGCAAACAAAAGACGAATCTGTGCCAAATTTCAGGATGATAGCGCCATTATTGAAGGCTGTAGCGTGATTGCAACAGACAGACAGACGGACATGCTTACATCGTCTTAGAATTTCTCCCTGATCAAGAATGTATATACTTTATATAGTCGGAAATCGATATTTCGATGTGTTACAAACGGAATGACAAACTTATTATACCCCCGTCACCATTCTATGATGGTGGGTATAAAAATTGAATGTTGTTCCACAAACATTTCTTTTAAAGCGCATGTCAGACCCCCGTCAAGTTTTTTCCACTTCCGATGAAGTCGTTTTGGGCAAGTTCACAAATATTTCTTTTAATGCAGTCCTTTTGGACAAGCCTTAAAAAGTACGAAATTAGGCCGTTTTAAGTGAAAATTAAATTTCGCATAAAATAATAGAAAATCATAAAAAATTATTCCCGCTGGGATTTGAACCTGTGCCGCCTGATTTTTTCCCTTTCGTGGAAGTTCTTTTGAGAAGGTTTTGAAACTACGATAATTTTTAATTATACCCTCCACCATAGGATGGTGGTTATATTAACTTTGCAATTCGGTTTGTAACACATCGAAATATTGCTCTAAGATCGCATAAATTATATATATTCTGGGTCGTGGTGAAATTCTGAGTCGATCTAACCACGACCGTCCGTCCATCTGTTGAAATCAAGCTAACTTGCGAATGAAATAAGCTTGATATTTGGCACAAGTAGTTGTTAGTTTGTAGGTCAGATGGTATTGCAAAGGGACCACTTTTACGTATAGCCCCCATATAAACCGGTTTGTGGAGCCTCTAAGAGAAACAAATTTCTTCCGATCCGGTTGAAATTTGGTACGTGGTGTAAGTAAGTGGTCTCTAACAACCATGCAAAAACTGGTCCATAACGGTCCATAATTATATATAGCCCCCATATAAACCGATCTCCAGATTTGGCTTGCGAAGCCTCAAAGAGAAGCAAATTGCATCCGATCCGGCTGAAATTTGGTACGTGGTGTAAGTAAGTGGTCTCTAACAACCATGCAAAAACTGGTCCATAACGGTCTATAATTATATATAGCCCCCATATAAACCGATCCCCAGATTTGACCTCCAGAGCCTCTTGGAGGAGCAAACCGGCTGAAATTTGGTACGTTGTGTTAGTATATGGTATCTAACAGCCATACAAAAATTGTTCCATGTCGGTGCAAATTTATATATAGCCCCCATATAAATCGATCCCCAGATTTTAGCTCCGGAGCCTCTTGGAAGAGCAACATTCATCCGATCCGGTTGAAATTTTGTACGTGGTGTAAGTATGTGGTCTCTAACAACCATGTAAAGACTGGTCCATAACGGTCCATAATTATATATAGCTTCCATATAAACCAATCCCCAGAATTGATCTCCGGAGCCTCTTGGAGGAGCAAAATTCATCCGATTCGGCTGAAATTTGGTACGTAGTGTAAGTATGTGGTCTCTAATAACCATGCAAAAACTGGTCCATATCGGTCCATAATTGTATATAGCGCCCATATAAACCGATCTCCAGATTTTACCTCCGGAGCCTCGTTCCGGATGATCTCTTATAACTCAGTGTTGTTTTAGGACTACATACAGATGTGTTAAATGGGGCATGTATCGACTCATATTCTGATATAGGCTCCATATAACCCGGTTTATTGAGGGGACAGTAGTCATAGCTTTTCTCAGATTCTCATGAAATTAAAAGCAGTGTTGTTTTTAGCCCGTAAATAGTTTTGCCAAATATTGAGTGTTAATTAATTAATACGCTGTCTAAATTACATTTATTTTAAATAATAAATATTCATTTAAATTAAATACATTTATTGATGTATAATGAAGAAAAAATCAGAATATGAAATCTCATCGTATGATTTTTTTGCGACCCACTGTCGCTTGTTTCCACGAATTCCGCCCAACACCCACCAAAAGGAAAAATGTGTAGACTTTCATTTTTGGCTTCCGTTTCCTTCCTTTGTGAACTTAAACAGAATCAATATTTCTTTTTCTACGAGCAAAATACTAGAAACTTGTGATTCTTTTGGAAATAAAGTGTTATGTCGGTTGTTTAAATGCTGACGTTAACTATTAATTTTTTTTTGCGGACTTTATTTCCATTTTGGTCTCGACTGTCCTTTCATGCGTAGCGTGTTCATAATAGTATAGTTTCACTTTGTCGTTTGATGTAAATATTTTGTACACGAAATGGTAATGCTTTCAAAAGCATTCTAATAAAAGTTTTAAACGGTGAATCGTTTTCTCTACACCTTTGATACTCTTGAGGAATTTATGCTGACAATAAATACTTTTGAAATATTGAAATATTTTTGACAAATTCTTCTGTTTGTGTCAAACTCAAAACAAGGATATACGGCTGATAGTTCGGTCAGGATGAATTTTATGTACCCTCTACCATGAATCAAATATAATAGTTCCTTTCCAAAAATCCTAATCATAGTGGTTTACTCGAAAATGTATATAGGGTGGGAGCCACCGTGGTGCAATGGTTAGCATGCAAGCCTTGTATACAAAGGGTCGTGGGTTCGATCCCTAATACGACCGAACACCAAACAGTTTTCAGTGGTGAATTATCCCCTCGCAGTAATGCTGGTGACATTTCTGAGTATTTCACAGCTTCTCGGACCCGGCTGTTAAAAAGAGTTCCCTTATCATTGAGCTAAACATGGGCACTCAGTGATAAGAGAGAAGTTCACCACTTTGGTATCACAATGGACTGAATAGTCTAAGTGAGCCTGAAATATCGGATAGGTGGTAGACCTATCCTAACCTATATGGAATTTGAGAGGAATATTTGATGACAAATACTCTCCCATGCAGATCGGTTCAAATGCTACCCTTCCCAAAGTTAAATTTAAAGTAGCTACATATGAATACAACATCAGATTCTGGATTCCGTTATTCTTTGAATTTTAGAGGATTATTAAACATCTCAGTTAAGCGTGCATGAAAACTCCCATGAAATAACGCTGTTCATATGATTTGAAATCTAAATTCTGTAAATTTTTTACCACAGTACTCTACTGAGCACGACAAGCACGCATTCTGAACGCATCAACCGTTTCTTTAGGTGTCGACAGTCAACTGCTGTTTACTTTCGGGTAAATCCATGATTTGCTTCCTGTCATGATTTCATAGACTTGTTGCGAAGCACGGAGATCGACCAATCGAAACGAGCGATTGACAAAATTGTAATATGCTTAGATGCAAACATATATTAATTTGGAAATATCCTATAAACATATATGTGTTTAGAAAGAGAGACCTAGAGAGTATGCTGCAAGTAAAATAATGGAAGTATCCAATTGCCGCCTTAAAAATTTACTACCAGTGGTATTCATGTACAATTAGAACAAAACAGACGCTTCAAAGTAAAACAAAAAAAAACTAAACCAAAGATGTAAAAAACTCAAGATAACTGTTAGCTTATTTTTGAAGTTTTTTTTTACCTTTAATCAAAGATTCCATATCGTAGTTAATTTAAATATTATTTCCTTAAATCAAAAATGTTTTTCTTTGCCTTTAGGGAAATTAGCTTACATAGACATACGACATATACGGTGACGCAAAATTCAAAGATATGCAAATTTAAACAATAAAAGATTTAAAGCAAAAATTATTAACTTTATTTTAATTAAAATTTCTTTACGTTTCGTATCTAAATTCCAAATTTGAGGAATATTTGATGACAAATACTCTCCCATGCAGATCGGTTCAAATGCTACCCTTCCCAAAGTTAAATTTAAAGTAGCTACATATGAATACAACATCAGATTCTGGATTCCGTTATTCTTTGAATTTTAGAGGATTATTAAACATCTCAGTTAAGCGTGCATGAAAACTCCCATGAAATAACGCTGTTCATATGATTTGAAATCTAAATTCTGTAAATTTTTTACCACAGTACTCTACTGAGCACGACAAGCACGCATTCTGAACGCATCAACCGTTTCTTTAGGTGTCGACAGTCAACTGCTGTTTACTTTCGGGTAAATCCATGATTTGCTTCCTGTCATGATTTCATAGACTTGTTGCGAAGCACGGAGATCGACCAATCGAAACGAGCGATTGACAAAATTGCAATATTGAATATATACTAGTCCTACTAATGTCGATGGTTGTCTCACTCTCATGATAGGGAACATGGCGATCTTCCAAAATTAGTTGGCACACACCATCAATGGTTTCCGGAACAACAACTGATTTTGGACGACCTTCACGAAATTCGTTTTGGATTGAACTACGACATCTGTTGAATTCACCATACTGGTCCTTGGGAGATTCAAAAGCCAAATTTTAAATTAAGTTAATCGATGCACTGTTGTTGTTGTACAAAATAATTGCACGAAAATGTTCAAGATTTAATTTTATTTTTGTTTTTTTAACCGAGATGAATCTTTTAAATTGCTGTAAACAACACAAATAGCACTATGTATGTAGTATGTCAAAACGTTCTAAGTATGTATAACATCAAAAATGTTAAGCTTTACAATAGTGTACCGAAAGAATTTTCTTCGTAAATAGACGAAAATTCTCGTTAAATGTACGAAATTTGTCATTGTATTAAAACCAAGGAAACTTTTCATTAAAAGTACGAAATATTTCATTCTTTTTACGAAGAAAAGTTCTTCCAAATTTTTCGTAGTTTGTAAGAAGCAACTTCGTATTTTTATGAAAAACGTTCGTACTTTTTATGAAAAATGTTCGTACTTTTATTGAACTTTCGTACTTTTTATGAAAAACTTTTTTATTTTCGAACTTTTAGAAAAACAATTTATAGTCCAAAGTTTATCTGGTTGTAGTAATAAGTTTGAAAAATGTCAACACTACTTTACGAGTACATCTTAAGTTTTTGAATAATTTTTTATTCAAAGCATGTTATCACATAAATGAGAAGTAGCATAGACGACATGCATTAAAAAAAAATTAACAAAGGAATACCCTCAAGCAGGTTATCAATTTTATGTCGCGAACGGAAATTGTACACTTCAATGAAACTTCTTCGTTATTTCAAAGAAAATGTATCATACTTTTTATGAAGAAATTTTAACGCAGAATGTTTCGTAGAATATTCATTAGTTCGCAAAAACTTCTTCACAAATGTCATGAAATTTGAATATAGTTTCGTTAAAAGTACACGGACGAAAAAGACTGTGTTCATATGCTTAGGTGTAAAAATTATATGTTTGCGACACAAATTTTTAGCACATTATTTTCAAGTGCAAGCATATAATGTTCATAAACTAGTATAACATGTTTGGGACAAATATGTTAGAGGTATACAAAATTTGAGGTATCTCTTTATGGACCTAGGTATACAAAATTTGAGGTATCTCTTTATGGACCTAAATCGGCCGATCAATCTATATTAGAGGCGTGCACGTGACACGAAATTGTCGTGACTCACGCGTGTTGGTAACGCTGATGGTAACGGCGTGAGTGTGCGTGAGCGTGATTAACCAAACAAATGTCGTGCGTGAGCGTGAGTCACGAAAATAATATCTTCGTGAGCGTGCGTAAGTAACGAATTTCGGAAAAACACGCTCATGAAAATAATCCCGCTTACGAACATAATATGCTAACGAGTTCAATTCATATATAATTTTAGTGACATCCTAAGTGTTAAAAGTTTTATAACGCTCTCGATTTTAATCAAACTCATATTTTCAGTCAGGTTATATACTCGTAGGTAAATTACTCATAAAACTAGTCGTGAGTCACGAGGTTTCTCGTGAGTCACGACATTTTTCGTGAGTCACGACATTTAAAAAATTTTCGTGCGTGAGTACAAATTTTCTTTTCGTGAGCGTGCGTGAGTGTGAGTCTTACCAAAAAATATCGTGCGTGAGTGAATAAGATTTCTCCGTCGTGAGTGTGCATAAGCGTGAGTTAAATATTACTCACGTGCACACCTCTAGTCTATATGGGTGGTATATCAAATCCTGGATTGACAATTTTAGCGTAACATATCTCTTTAAAAACTTAACGTACACTGGAAAAAAAAGCATACTCGGTTCCAAAGATTTTGTCTTTACTTTAAAAAATTTGGTATTGATTCCGAGCCAAAGAAGCGGAGAATACAAGTAAGGATACTTCTAAGACACAATTCTCTTTTAAATTTAAGTTTTGTGTACTTGCTTATAGGAAGCAAATTTTAATTTTTCGCATTCTCAGCTTTTTTTTCTTCATATGCTATCAAAGTTTTGAAAAACATGTCCTATATTTGAACGATTTTTTGCTTTGTAGTCAAGATGCAAATACGACTTCATTGACAATACGACTTCATTGAAAAGTTTATCGACTTTTAGACAAGGGAAATAACTTTATTTTAGAGAAATGCGTCTTCTATGCTAAGCAAAATTTGTATTCGTATTTTAAAGACATGAAATCTTTGACCTCACGACAATATTTTTTTCAGTGTACCTCTATGTTTCCAATTTTAAGCAAATCTGATAAAAATTGCTGCTTCTATGCCCTCAAAAATTTATATAGGTGGATCGATTTATATGGAGGCTATATCGAAACATGGACCGATATAGCGCTTCTCCGAAATTGACCTACCAGCAGACAAATAGAATATGATTACAACATAGAGACAGACGGACATCGTTAGATCGTGTTAAAAACAGATTGATTGATTGATTACTTTCTTCCATTATATATTAGTCCTGCATAAACTTAAAAAAAACGTACTTGAATTCAAAGGTTTTAAGCTTCCATTGAGAATTTTGGTATTGATTCCGAGACAAAGATCCTGCTTCTTAATTTTAGGGAGCTATCTATCTTTATATCTACACGGACGAAAAAGACTGTTTTTCGTATGTTTTGGTGTAAAAATTATATGTTTGGAACTCAAAATTTTTAACACAATATTTTTAAGTGCAAGCATATAATGTTCATAAACTAGCATAACATGTTTGGGTCATATATGTTAATATGTTAGAAAATATTATGTTTGCGATATAAAATATTTGTAAATGTAATATGCTTAGATGCAAACATATATTAATTTGGAAATATCCTATAAACATATATGTGTTTAGAAAGAGAGACCTAGAGAGTATGCTGCAAGTAAAATAATGGAAGTATCCAATTGCCGCCTTAAAAATATATCCACACAAAGAAAATTTCATTAATTTTTTGTACTACCAATGGTATTCATGTACAATTAGAACAAAACAGACGCTTCAAAGTAATACAAAAAAAAAACTAAACCAAAGATGTAAAAAACTCAAGATAAATGTTAGCCTATTTTTGAAGTTTTTTTTACCTTTAATCAAAGATTCCATATCTTAGTTAATTTAAATATTATTTCCTTAAATCAAAAATGTTTTTCTTTGCCTTTAGGGAAATTGGCTTACAAAGACATACGACATATACGGTGACGCAAAATTCAAAGATATGAAAATTTAAACAATAAAAGATTTAAAGCAAAAATTATGAACTTTCTTTTAATTAAAATTTCTTTACGTTTCGTATCTAAATTCCAAATTTCAGAACGATAGCTCGATTATGGAATGCTGCACCGTGATTACAACAGACAGACAATCAGACATATATACCTACATTATTTGATAGTTTTTGAATTTTGTTCGAATCAAGATTATATATACGCTGAAAAAAATATTTACGTCATATTAAAGATAAATCAAATTAAATTTGAGGATGCGCAATTTTCAAAATAGAAAGGACAAATTTCTTTATAATAATGAAATTTTTATTAAAAAATGATTATAATCTTATCTTCTAAAATTGTTTTCATTAAATTTAGGACACAAATTTTGTAACTTTGCATCTCTCCGTTTAGTTCGCAACTTTAGCAACTTTTCCTTAAAGTAAAGAAACACATTTTTGATTTAAAGACATCGTCCTTAAATTAACTGAAATATTGCATCTTTAGATATAAGATAAAAACGTTTAAAATATAAGCTAAGACTTAGTTTGAGGATTCACCATACTTTGGTGTAAAGTTTTTTTTTTTGAATTAAGAAAACATGTTTTACTTTGAAATATCTGTCATAATTTGAATTTTTAAACTGGCATTTGTTTGTACGTAAATACTTTATTAATATACCGCGAAAAAAGAATTAAAATTCGATAAATCATATCTGTATCCCAATTTTAATTTTATTGGTTCTAGATATAAATCCAAATATGTCGCTAAAAATGTCTTTATTTTAAAGAAGCCGCATTTTTGGCTCGGAATCAATACCAAAATCCTTAAGGGAAGGCCAAATCTTTGGATCCAAGTCAACATTTTTTGAGTGTATTCTGTGTAGTCGAAAATTGATATTTCCATGCGGAATTACAAATTTAATATACCTCCACATCCATCCTATGATAGTGGCTATGAAACAAGTAACTTTTGCACAGACGGAGAATTGAACCAAGGATTATACGTTTTTGTGATCAACAAATACGTATATCGTTATAGCTATCAACGCACAAGCAACGCTTACATTCAAGCAATTCTATTTATAGATCAGATAGTAAGGCACACGCAAACAGGTTCAAAGAAACTTAGTTGAAGAAAATAAAATAAGTTTCAAACGTCAGAGCCTTTCTTTCCTACAAACCATATACCAAATAAAACATTTGGGTACAAAATTGATACAAAAACGGAAATAATGTAATTATACATACGATATATTCCAACAATTTCCCCAAGGTTCAGAAAGAATGTGCGGCATTGCATAGTACCATTTTTTCCCAATTTACTATGATACCTGAAAATCTTATTTGCGGCAAAGAGCCGCTCGTGTTTTCAGAAGAGAATAGTGCTTAATTTTGGAACACCCAGTTTCATTCAAAAAATTTTTTGGTTAATAAAAATTTGAACTTTTCATAGGAATTCAAAAAAAAAAAAAACAAGTATATACGGCCGTAAGTTCGGCCAGGCCGAAGCTTATGTACCCTCCACCATGGATTGCGTAGAAAGTTCTACTGAAGACTGTCACCCGCAATCGAATTACTTGGGTTGCGGTAACACTTGCCGATGGCAAGGTATCTTAAAACTTCCTAACACCGTCTTCTAAATTACAAGGTAGTCCATACGTAGTATATATTAAAATAAAATAAAAAAGGCCGATTAAATACGTATATAATTAAGTATAAAGTTTCTATAGACATAAAATTTTGACAAAATAAAATTTTGACAACATTTTCTATAGAAGTAAAATTTGGAAAAAATTTTCTATAGAAATAAAATTTGGAAAAAATTTTCTATAGAAATAAAATTTTGACAAAACTTTCTATAGAAATAAAATTTGGAAAAAATTTTCTATAGAAATAAAATTTTGACAACATTTTCTATAGAAATAACATTTTGACAAAATTTTCTATAGAAATAAAATTTTTACAAAATTTTCTATAGAAATAACATTTTGACAATGTTTTCCATAAAAATAAAATTTTAGTAGATTATTTTTGGCTCGAGTGGCAACTCTGAATATGAACCAATATGGACCAATTTTTGTGTGATTGGGGATCGGCTATATATAATTATAGACCGATATGGACCAATTTTGGCATGGATATTAGCAGCCTTATACTAACACCACGTTGCAAATTTCAACCGGATCGGATGAATTTTGCTCCTCCAAGAGGCTTCGGAGATCAAATCTGGGGAACGGTTTATATGGGGGCTATATATAATTATGGACCGATATGGACCAATTCTTGCGTGTTTGTGATGAATTTTGCTCCTCCAAGAGGCTCCGTAGGACAAATCTGGGAATCGATTTATATGGGGGCTATATATAATTATGGACCGATATGGACCAATTTTTGCATGGTCATTAGAGAACATATACCAACATCATGTACCAAATTTCAGCCGGATCGGATGAAATTTTCGTTTCTTAGAGGCTCCGCAAGCCAAATCGGGGGATCGGTTTATATGGGGGCTATATATAATTATGGACCGATGTGGACCAATTTTTGCATGGTTGTTAGAAACCATATACTAACACCACGTCGGATGAAATTTGGTTCTCTTAGAGGCTCCGCAAGCCAAATCTGGGGATCGGTTTATATGGGGGCTATATGTAAAAGTGGACCGATATGGCCCATTTGCAATACCATCCGACCTACATCAATAACAACTACTTGTGCCAAGTTTCAAGTCGATAGCTTATTTCGTTCGGAAGTTAGCGTGATTTCAACAGACGGACGGACAGACAGACGGACATGCTCAGATCGACTCAGCACGCACAGAAAAACCATGTTTGGACATGGTTGCCGCATACATTTTATGCTTATCTAGAGCATGTAATTGCCGCGAAAACCATGTATTTTGTCTTTGTAAAAATAGTTTTCGAGCGGAGAAAAATGTATGGTGGCAATAAGCATTTGAATGATTCTCAAATACCGCAAACATGTTCTATCATTTAAATGATAGAATTTGAGACCATTAAATGGTCGGGAAAATAATGTACCTGACCATTCAATTTTTGTTTACTTTTTTACAGGGAAAAAAGTATTTTTATAGGTTAAGTATAGACCATTTACATTTTTTCGTGACCATTTAATTTTTTAACTTGTTTGCGGAGAATACGGATTTACTGTGTTTTGTGTTAATTTATTTATTCAGAAGTGGCACGTGGTTTTATGTGAACACAAAAAAGGAAAGTGTAATTGAAACAAGTATATACGGCCGTAAGTTCGGCCAGACAGAGGCTTATGTACTCTCCATCATGGATTGGGTAGAAACTTCTTCTAAATACTGTCATCCACAATCGAATTACTTAAGTTGCGGTAACGCTTGCCGATGGCAAGGCATCTTAAAACCTCCTAACACCATCTTCTAAATTGTATGTAAGTCCATACGTGGTATATAAAGGGTGATTCTTTTGAGGTTAGGATTTTCATGCATTAGTATTTGACAGATCACGTGGGATTTCAGACATGGTGTCAAAGAGAAAGATGCTCAGTACGCTTTGACATTTCATCATGAATAGACTTACTAACGAGCAACGCTTGCAAATCATTGAATTTTATTACCAAAATCAGTGTTCGGTTCGAAATGTGTTTCGCGCTTTACGTCCGATTTATGGTCTACATAATCGACCAAGTGAGCAAACAATTAATGCGATTGTGGCCAAGTTTCGCACTCAGTTTACTTTAGTGGACATTAAACCAACCACACGAATGCGTACAGTGCGTACAGAAGAGAATATTGCGTCTGTTTCTGAGAGTGTTGCTGAAGACCGTGAAATGTCGATTCGTCGCCGTTCGCAGCAATTGGGTTTGTGTTATTCGACCACATGGAAGATTTTACGCAAAGATCTTGGTGTAAAACCGTATAAAATACAGCTCGTGCAAGAACTGAAGCCGAACGATCTGCCACAACGTCGAATTTTCAGTGAATGGGCCCTAGAAAAGTTGGCAGAAAATCCGCTTTTTTATCGACAAATTTTGTTCAGCGATGAGGCTCATTTCTGGTTGAATGGCTACGTAAATAAGCAAAATTGCCGCATTTGGAGTGAAGAACTGCCCATGCATCCCGAAAAATGCACTGTTTGGTGTGGTTTGTACGCTGGTGGAATCATTGGACCGTATTTTTTCAAAGATGCTGTTGGACGCAACGTAACGTGAATGGCGATCGCTATCGTTCGATGCTAACAAACTTTTTGTTGCCAAAAATGGAAGAACTGAACTTGGTTGACATGTGGTTTCAACAAGATGGCGCTACATGCCACACAGCTCGCGATTCTATGGCCATTTTGAGGGAAAACTTCGGAGAACAATTCATCTCAAGAAATGGACCGGTAAGTTGGCCACCAAGATCATGCGATTTGACGCCTTTAGACTATTTTTTGTGGGGCTACGTCAAGTCTAAAGTCTACAGAAATAAGCCAGCAACTATTCCAGCTTTGGAAGACAACATTTCCGAAGAAATTCGGGCTATTCCGGCCGAAATGCTCGAAAAAGTTGCCCAAAATTGGACTTTCCGAATGGACCACCTAAGACGCAGCCGCGGTCAACATTTAAATGAAATTATCTTCAAAAAGTAAATGTCATGGACCAATCTAATGTTTCAAATAAAGAACCGATGAGATTTTGCAAATTTTATGCGTTTTTTTAAAAAAAAAGTTATCAAGTTCTTAACAAATCACCCTTTATTAAATCAAAAAAGATCGATCCAATACGTATATAATTCAGTTTGACAAAGTAGACATAAAATTTTCACAAAATTTTCTATAGAAATAAAAATGTTGACAAAATATTCTATAGAAAGAAAAGTTTGACAAAAATTTCTACAGAAAAAAAATTTTAACAAAATTTTCTATAGAAATAAACTTTTGACAAAATTTTCTATAGAAATAAAATCTTGGTAGATTATTTGTGGCTCGAGAGGAAACCATGATTATGAACCGAATTAAATTTGAACAAAATTTTCTATAGAAATAAAATTTTGACAAAATTTTCTATAGAAATAAAATTTTTAAAATTATGAAAATTTTATTATGAACCGAATAAAATTTTAATAAAATTTTCTCTAGAAATAAAATTTTGAAAACATTTTCTATAGAAATAAAATTTTGACAAAATTTTCTATAGAAATAAAATTTTGACAAAATTTTCTATAGAAATAAAATTTAGGTAGATTATTTTTGGCTCTAGTGGCAACCATGATTATGAACCGATATGGACCAATTTTTGTGTGATTGGACCAATTTTGGTATGGTTGTTAGCGACCATATGCTAACACCACGTTCCTAATTTGAACCGGATCATATGAATTTTGCTCCTCCAAGAGGCTCCGGAGGTCAAATCTGGAGAACGTTTTATATGGGGGCTATATATAATTATGGACCGATATGGACCAATTCTGGCACGGTTGTTAAAGATCATATACTAACACCATGTTCCAAATTACAACCGGCTTGGATGAAATTTGCTTCTCTTGGAGACTTCGCAAGCCAAATCTGGGAATCGGTTTATATGGGGGCTATATATAATTATGAACCGATGCGCAAGCCAAATCTGGGGATCGGTTTATATGGGGGCTATATATAATTATGGACCGATGTGGACCAATTTTTGCATGGTTGTTAGAGATCATATACCAACACCATGTACCAAATTTCAGCCGGATCGGATGAAATATGCTTCTGTTAGAGGCTCCACAAGCCAAATCTGAGGGTCCCTTTATATGGGGGCTATACGTAAAAGTGGACCGATATGGCCCATTTTCAATACCATCCGACCTACATCGATAACAACTACTTGTGCCAAGTTTCAAATCGATAGCTTGTTTCGTTCGGAAGTTAGCGTGATTTCAACAGACGGACGGACGGACGGACATGCTTAGATCGACTCAGAATTTCACCACGACCCAGAATATATATACTTTATGGGGTCTTAGAGCAATATTTCGATGTGTTACAAACGGAATGACAAAGTTAATATACCCCCATTCGACACGGATGAAAAAGACTGTTTTTCATATGTTTGGCTATAAACATTATATGTTTGGAACACAAATTTTTAAACACAATATTTTTGAGTGCAAGCATATAATGTTCACAAACTAGCATAACATGTTTGGGACATATATGTTAATATGTTAGAACATATTATGTGTGGGACATAAAATGTTTGTAAATATAATATGCTTGGATGCAAACATATATTAATTTAGAAATAGCCTATAAACATATATGTGTTTAGTAGCTTGGAGCGCTATTTAACAGGGAGCGATATTGAATTAAGTTGGTGGTTGTTGCTTGTTATTACAAAATTAACATTTTATTTTTCCTTGGGCAATTGATCAGCTACTTCTTTGATCCTTACAAACTGTGTGGTCCGCTGTTCGAATCCCCGTCCGGCAAAAGGTAAAATTAAAATAAAAAAATCATAAAATTGAATAATTTCTTCTACAATGTTTGTATTACAGAAAAAGGTGCTAAGAACTAAAAAATCTCGTGGAAGTGAGAAAGATGTGGGGGAATATACAATTAGGCAGAAACAAAATGTTGGGAGAATTTTTTTAAGCATATAATATTTTTGGGTGCAAAATGCTTCCAAACATATTATATGGTCACATAATAACATATTGTTTTTTGGAAGACAACATTATTGAATTTGGATGCAAAAATACAAAATGTTTGGAACTTAGACTACCCAAACATATATTGTTTAGACCAACATGCTTTCAAACATATTATATATTGGTAGAGATCAAACATATAAATGTGTGGGCAATACCCAAAAATGTATATGCTTGAAGCATAATATGTTTGGGAGTATATGTTACAGAAGCGATTTTTTGTGAGGGTGTATGATGGAGGGTATACAAATGTACCTTTTTATACCCTCCATCATAGGATGGGGGTATATTAACTTTGTCATTCCGTTTGTAACACATCGAAATATTGCTCTAAGACCCCATAAAGTATATATATTCTGGGTCGTGGTGAAATTCTGAGTCGATCTAAGCATGTCCGTCCGTCCGTCCGTCCGTCCGTCTGTTGAAATCACGCTAACTTCCGAACGAAACGAGCTATCGACTTGAAACTTGGCACAAGTAGTTGTTATCGATGTAGGTCGGATGGTATTGAAAATGGGCCATATCGGTCCACTTTTACGTATAGCCCCCATATAAAGGGACCCTCAGATTTGGCTTGTGGAGCCTCTAACAGAAGCATATTTCATCCGATCCGGTTGAAATTTGGTATATGGTGTTGGTATACAGTCTCTAACAACCATGCAAAAATTGGTCCACATCGGTCCATAATTATATATAGCCCCCATATAAACCGATTCCCAGATTTGGCTTGCAGAGCCTAAAAGAGAAGCAAATTTCATCCGATCCGGCTGAAATTTGGTACATGGTGTTGGTATATGGTCTCTAACAACCGTGCAAAAATTGGTCCATATCGGTCCTTAATTATATATAGCCCCCATATAAACCGATCTCCAGATTTGGCTTGTGGAGCCTCTAAGAGAAGCATATTTCATCCGATCCGGCTGAAATTTGGTACGTGGTGTTGGTATATGGTCTCTAACAACCGTGCAAAAATTGGTCCACATCGGTCCATAATTATATATAGCCCCCATATAAACCGATCCCCAGATTTGGCTTGCGGAGCCTAAAAGAGAGGCAAATTTCATCCGATCCGGCTGAAATTTGGTACATGGTGTTGGTATATGGTCTCTAACAACCGTGCAAAAATTGGTTCACATCGGTCAATAATTATATATAGCCCCCATATAAACCGATCCCCAGATTTGGCTTGTGGAGCCTCTAAGAGAAGCATATTTCATCAGATCCGGCTGAAATTTGGTACGTGGTGTTGGTATATGGTCTCTAACAACCGTGCAAAAATTGGTCCACATCGGTCCATAATTATATATAGCCCCCATATAAACCGATCCCCAGATTTGGCTTGCGGAGCCTAAAAGAGAGGCAAATTTCATCCGATCCGGCTGAAATTTGGTACATGGTGTTGGTATATGGTTTCCAACAACCGTACAAAAATTGGTTCACATCGGTCCTTAATTATATATAGCCCCCATATAAACCGATCCCCAGATTTGGCTTGCGGAGCCTAAAAGAGAAGCAAATTTCATCCGATCCGGCTGAAATTTGGTACATGGTGTTGGTATATGGTCTCTAACAACCATGCAAAAATTGGTCCACATCGGTTCATAATTATATATAGACCCCATATAAACCCATCCCCAGATTTGGCTTGCGAAGTCTCCAAGAGAAGCAAATTTCATCCAATCCGGTTGTAATTTGGAACATGGTGTTAGTATATGATCTTTAACAACCATGCCAGAATTGGTCCATATCGGTCCATAATTATATATAGCCCCCGTATAAAACGTTCTCCAGATTTGACCTCCGGAGCCTCTTGGAGGAGCAAAATTCATCCGATCCGGTTCAAATTAGGAACGTGGTGTTAGTATATGGTCGCTAACAACCATACCAAAATTGGTCCAATCACACAAAAATTGGTCCATATCGGTTCATAATCATGGTTGCCACTAGAGTCAAAAATAATCTACCAAAATTTTATTTCTATAGAAAATTTTGTCAAAGTTTTATTTCTATAGAAAATTTTGTTAAATTTTTTTTTCGGTTCATAATAAAATTTGCATCATTGTCAAAATTTTATTTCTATAGAAAATTTTGTCAAAATTTTATTTCTATAGAAAATTTTGTTCAAATTTTATTCGGTTCATAATCATGGTTGCCACTCGACCCAAAAATAATCTACCAAGATTTTATTTCTATAGAAAATTTTGTCAAAAGTTTATTTCTATAGAAAATTTTGTTAAAATTTTATTTCTGTAGAAAATTTTGTCAAAATTTTCTTTCTATAGAAAATTTTGTCAAAATTTTTATTTCTATAGAAAATTTTGTGAAAATTTAATTTCTATAGAAAATTTTTTTAAAATTTTATTTCTGTATAAAATTTTGTCAAAATTTTATGTCTTCTTTGTCAAACTGATTTATATACGTATTGGATCGATGTTTTTATACCCTCCATCATAGGATGGGGGTATATTAACTTTGTCATTCCGTTTGTTACACATCGAAATATTGCTCTAAGACCCCATAAAGTATATATATTCTGGGTCGTGGTGAAATTCTGAGTCGATCTAAGCATGTCCGTCCGTCCGTCCGTCCGTCTGTTGAAATCACGCTAACTTCCGAACGAAACAAGCTATCGACTTGAAACTTGGCACAAGTAGTTGTTATCGATGTAGGTCGGATGGTATTGAAAATGGGCCATATCGGTCCACTTTTACGTATAGCCCCCATATAAAGGGACCCTCAGATTTGGCTTGTGGAGCCTCTAACAGAAGCATATTTCCCCCGATCCGGCTGAAATTTGGTACGTGGTATTGGTATATGGTCTCTAACAATCATGCAAAAATTGGTCCACATCGGTCCATAATTATATATAGCCCCCATATAAACCGATCCCCAGATTTGGCTTGCGGAGCCTCAAAGAGAAGCAAATTTCATCCGATCCGGCTGAAATTTAGTACATGATGTTGGTATATGGTCTCTAACAACCATGCAAAAATTGGTCCACATCGGTCCATAATTATATATAGCCCCCATATAAACCGATCCCCAGATTTGGCTTGTGGAGCCTCTAAGAGAAGCATATTTCATCCGATCCGGCTGAAATTTGCTACATGGTGTTGGTATATGGTCTCTAACAACCATGCAAAAATTGGTCCATATCGGTCCTTAATTATATATATTCCCCATATAAACCGATCCCCAGATTTGGCTTGTGGAGCCTCTAAGAGAAGCATATGTCATCCGATCCGGCTGAAATTTGGTACATGGTGTTGGTATATGGTCTCTAACAATCATGCAAAAAGTGGTCCACATCGGTCCATAATTATATATAGCCCCTATATAAACCGATCTCCACATTTGGCTTGCGAAGCCTCAAAGAGAAGCAAATTGCATCCGATCCGGCTGAAATTTGGTACATAGTATTGGTATATGGTCTCTAGCAACCGTGAAAAAATTGGTCCACATCGGTCCATAATTATATATAGCGCACATATAAACCGATCCCCAGATTTGGGTTGCGGAGCCTCTAAGAGAAGCCAATTTCATCCGATCCGGCTGAAATTTGGTACATGGTATTGGTATATGGTCTCTAGCAACCGTGCAAAAATTTGTCCATATCGGTCCATAATTATATATAGCCCCCATATAAAACGTTCTCCAGATTTGACCTCCGGAGCCTCTTGGAGGAGCACAATTCATCCGATCCGGTTTAAATTAGGAACGTGGTGTTAGTATATGGTCGCTAACAAACATACCAAAATTGGTCCAATCACACAAAAATTGGTCCATATCGGTTCATAATCATGTTTGCCACTGAGCCAAAAATAATCTACCAAAATTTTATTTCTATAGAAAAATTTGTCAAAATTTTATTTCTAGAGAAAATTTTGTTAAAATTTTATTCGGTTCATAATAAAATTTTCATCATTGTCAAAATTTTATTTCTATAGAAAATTTTGTTCAAATTTTATTCGGTTCATAATTATGGTTGCCACTCGAGCCAAAAATAATCTACCAAGATTTTATTTTTATAGAAAAATTTGTCAAAAGTTTATTTCTATAGAAAATTTTGTTAAAATTTTATTTCTGTAGACATTTTTGTCAAAATTTTCTTTCTATAGAAAATTTTGTGAAAATTTTTATTTCTATAGAAAATTTTGTGAAAATTTTATTTCTATAGAAAATTTTGTTAAAATTTTATTTCTGTAGAAAATTTTGTCAAAATTTTATGTCTACTTTGTCAAAATGAATTATATACGTATTGGATCGATCTTTTTTATTATTTAATATATACCACGTATGGACTTACATACAATTTAGAAGACGATGTTAGGAGGTTTTAAGATACCTTGCCATCGGCAAGCGTTACCGCAACTCAAGTAATTCGATTGTGGATGGCAGTGTTTAGAAGAAGTCTCTACGCAATCCATGATGGAGGGTACATAAGCTTCGGCCTGGCCGAACTTACGGCCGTACATACTTGTTTTGTTCTGCATTTTGCTATATGGTATCATTTATTTTTATTTGCAGTTACATGATGTCTGCGTTTGTACATTTGATGGGCACGATGTAAATATGGAATGATTACTTATTGTTGAAATTGAAATAAAATAGAGTGTGTAAAAATATATGATGTTTGCTTGAACGGCATTATAAATACAAATAAACAATGAATTAGTTTATAAATACATAAAAACAAACAAATAAAGTTAATTTTGTGTTTTCTTTTCTCAAGTGGCGTCCTTTTTTCGACGATGGAAAAAGTTTTTTCATAAAGATCAAAACATTTTAGATTGTGACCATGTTCTTTAAACTAGGAGAAAAACATTTTTAATGAATACCATAACATTTTAAATCATGGCCATTGCCTTTTCATTCAAACAAAATTCTTTTTATCAATATAATAACATTTTAGATGAGGACAATTATATTTTTCGTTGAACCATGTTCACTGAGCCAACATGGTTGCAGGTTAAAATGTTACATGGTCGCCGCAAAAATAGCTCCTATCATATTGATTTGCTCTTCGAATATGATTGTGACAATCATGTTTCTTCTCTGCGTGAGAATTTCGCCACGACCCAGAATATATATACTTTATGGGGTCTTAGATCAATATTTCGATGTGTTACAAACGGAATGACAAAGTTAATATACCCCCCATCCTATGGTGGAAGGTATAAAAAACAAAATGTAACAAAGGACAGTGTTTACTATAACCCACGGATTTATTCATTTTCCAATATTTGTTTCTCTTGCATTTATTCATTTTCCAATATTTGTTTATTAACAATTCATTTTAAACGAATATTTTAAATGCTATCATCGCAGATATCATAACAACCACAATGTGTTCGATGAAGCTCCACTCTGAGTTTCGCAAATAAACAACATCATCCTCTTCAATATGGCTTTATTTCCATCATGAATTGTTTGCAATCAGAAACGGGAACAGTTCTATCTAGGATACAACTTCAGATTAAATTCATGAAAAATTCACTACCACTCCTACTAACTCAGCTGTGATTTGTGGATGAAGTGAGCCAAAGTATACGACCACTGATGATGATGATGCTGCTGCTGTTGAGTTGACTGTTAGTGCCAGTCAGAATTGTCATTGCAATACTCCGAATTTTCAAGTACCATTGTAATAAAACTCGAATGTAAGTGGCAGTGTAAATTCTAATCATAAATTAAATCCTCCCGAAAGTGAAAAAACAAAACCGCCTTAACTGAAGAGGATTTCCATATAACCACTAGCCAACATGTCATGTGTCATAAACTGTTGCAACCAAAAACAAATGAAAAGAAAAGAAACAAAATTCGCTCACGCGCCAAAAGATGTGCTACTAGTTCTCCCTTTATTATACACTCCACCATAGGATGATGGAGTTACAATAAGTTTGCCATTCCGTTTGTAACACATCGAAATATCGATTTCCGACATAAGGTCGATATATTCTTGATCAGAGTGAATTTCGTTGTGATCTAACGATGTCCTTCCATCTGTGTGTGAAAATCACGTTATGATTAAATTATGTGTCTGTCTATCTGTACCCAGAAAAAAGTCAAAGATATTTTTATAGCCTACTTAACTTTATTTTAGTTAATGAAAATTATTATACCCTCCACCATAGGATGGGGGTATATTAACTTTGTCATTCCGTTTGTAACACATCGAAATATTGCTCTAAGACCCCATATAGTATATATGTTCTGGTTCGTAGAGAAATTCTAAGTATTAATGCTGAAAAAGACGTCTGGCAGTATGTTTGGAGAAATGTATGGAAAGCATGCTTAGGTTAAGTTAGGTGGCAGCCCGATGTATCAGGCTCACTTAGACTATTCAGTCCATTGTGATACCACATTGGTAAACTTCTCTCTGGAAGGCATACTTATTTCATATTGAATTTATAAAAGTTTTTTATGTTAGGTCAAAGCAGGCTGGTTCTTCGTCGAAATTAATTACATTACATTATATTATTATACAATACAATTTTTACAAAGACATTACACAGACATTTTGCACTGAGTATGATGCGTCGTTCATTTTATAAGTTTATCCGGACGATAATGCCCGTGTCCTACTTTTCGAGATTTATTCCAGATATTCGGATTCGCTCGTGTTCTTTACAAATACAGATATTCCGTCTGCATAAACTTATAATCTGAACGGCGTATGAGAATAACAAAAAAAAAAACTAATTCGTCCGTCACCTATCGCCAGTAATATGTTCGCACAGTTAAATGAAGAATTGGTAGTCATAATTGAACGATTACTTGATTAACTTATGAATGTCCAATCAAATTTTTGTGAGCGTCCAAAAATACAGATACCTTTGTACAATATAACATCTAATGGGATTTAAAAATCGTACGCAAAGAAAAAATATATTAATCGTCCTCAAAAGATGAATTTTTCTGAATGCCCACATTTATACCCTAAACCAGATAGTGGTCAAGGTATAACTTTGATCTGCCAAAAAAAAAAATGTGCCTACCAGAATCATTGATTTTAGAAAATATTTCTTGGGTGCAAGGACGAACACTATTGAACGCTATGTATCGCCTGATTTCGAAAATGGGTCACGTTGAAATTTTTTACAACCGATTGCTGTCAAATTTGGCACAATGTAATATTTTTCATCACCCTTCAAGTGTGCAAAATTTCATCGAAATCGGTTCAGATTTAGATATAGCTCTCATATATATATGTATCGCCCGGTTTTGCCAAGTTTGGCCAGAAAACCCTTATTTATCAACCGATCTTACTCAAACTTGGCTTACTATATTCTATAGTACTAACAATATGCACAAAAAAAAAATCATCGAAATTGGTTCAGTAGTCAGATATACATTATTAAATTTCTGTCGGTATTCCCTTATAAATATTGCAATAGATTTCTTCAAACCACTTCTGGTTGAGTTGAAGCGATTGAGGACAAACGAAGAAGCGAAAAAAGTTCGTCCACACCCTCACAAAAAATCGCTTCTGTAACATATACTCCCAAACATATTTTGCTTCAAGCATATACATTTTTGGGTATTGCCCAAACATTTATATGTTTGATCTCTTCCAATATATAATATGTTTGAAAGCATATTGGTCTAAACAATATATGTTTGGGTAGTCTAAGTTCCAAACATTTTGTATTTTTGCATCCAAATTCAATAATGTTGTCTTCTAAAAAACAATATGTTATTATGTGAACATATAATATGTTTGGAAGCATTTTGCACCCAAAAATATTATATGCTTAAAAAATTCTCCCAAACAATATTGTGCTCAAAATTTTATTTATTTATTTATATATTTACAATCATAATGAATTATGAAAATAAACAGGTAATATAGGTGCTAACAACATAGGTTTTCGACCTGAATGCTCAAAATTTTGTTTCTGCCTAATTGTATATTCCCCCACACGCACAGAAAAAACATGTTTGAACATGGTTGCCGCATCCATTTAATGCTTATCTAGAGTAGGTTATTGTCGCGAAAACCATGTATTTGTCTTTGTAAAAATAATTTTCGAGCGGAGAAAAATATATGTTGGCAATAAGCATTTAAATGGTTCTCAAATGGCGCAAAATTGTTCTATTATTTAAATGATAGAATTTGAGACCATTACATTGTCGGGGAAATCATGTACATGACCATTCAATTTTGTTTACTCTTTTACAGAGAAAAAAGTATTTTTATAGGTTACGTATAGACATGTCAAGAACCATTACATGGCCATAAAGACCATGTACATTGTTTTCGTGACCATTTAATTTTTTTGCAGCGAAAAGAATTTTATAAAAACATTGAGCAGGTACACACGATTTTCATTTTGCGCGTCAGTCATGTGTTGATTGTTTCTTGGAATGGGCGGATAATACGGAATTACTGTGTTTTATTTTAATTTATTTATTCAGAAATGACACGTGGTTTTATGTGAACACAAAAAAAGGAAAGTGTAATTGAAAGAAATTTACCTGTTTTTTGTTCTGCATTTTGAAATATGGTACCATTTATTTTTATTTGCAGTTACATGATATCTGCCTTGGTTCATTTGCACGACGCTAATATGGAATGATTACTTATTATTGAATTATTATTAACCTAACCTATCCTAGAGTGTATAAATATATGTGATGTTTGTTTGCACAACATTATAAATACAAATAAACAATGAAGTAGTTTATAAATAGAGAAAAATAAATAAATTTAATTTTGTGTTTTCTTTTCTGAAGTGGCGTTCTTTTTTCGACGACGAAAACAGTTTTTTTTCATAAAGATCAAAACATTTTAGGTTGTGGCCATATTATTTTAACTGGAAAAAACACTCTGACTAATACCATAACATTTTAGTTCGTGACCATTGTCTTTTAATGGAAACAAAATTCTTTTTATCAATATAATAACATTTTAGATGAGGACAATTTTATTTTTTTTGGAACCATGGTCACTGAGCCAACATGGTTCCAGGTGAAAATGTTACATGGTTGCCGCAAAAATAGCTCCTATCATATTATTTTGCTCTTCGAATATGATTGTGACAATCATGTTTCTTCTCTGCGTGCACATCTTTCTCACTTCCACGAGATTTTTTAGTTCTTAGCACATTTTTCTGTAATACACACATTGTAGAAGAAAATATTCAATTTTATGATTTTTATTTTAATTTTACCTTTTGCCGGACGGGGATTCGAACAGCGGACCACACAGTTTGTAAGGATCAAAGAAGTAGCTGATCAATTGCCCAAGGAAAAATAAAATGTTAATTTTGTAATGACAAGCAACAACCACCAACTTAATTCAATATCGCTCCCTGTTAAATAGCGCTCCAAGCTACTAAACACATATATGTTTATAGGCTATTTCTAAATTAATATATGTTTGCATCCAAGCATATTATATTTACAAACATTTTATGTCCCAAACATAATATGTTCTAACATATTAACATATATGTCCCAAACATGTTATGCTAGTTTATGAACATTATATGCTTGCACTCAAAAATATTGTGTTTAAAAATGTGTGTTCCAAACATATAATGTTTATAGCCAAACATATGAACAGTCTTTTTCATCCATGCAGTTAGAATCTTATATGTTATACCGAACACAGTGAATGGTATGCAAAAATGATCTTTTATAACACCTCGTCATAACGGATTACATGCACTGAAATGGTGAAAAATTGGTTTAAATAGTACGGCTCCTCAAGTCAAATTTGACAAACTTATATCCCATCATTATTTAGTGCCGGGTATGAAAATTAAAACGTTCTAGCACCAATAAATTGTTATAGAATTTTCTATTAATAAGTTGTATTAACCACACTCTCCCTGCAAACAACATACTTTTTCGCCACGAATACAAAATACAGAGCTTGGTAAAGTTTTTAGTGTATTTTAGGTTGACAAATTTATTTATGAACAGTCATGGCGTCAGCTACTGTGCCCACTGATACTAATAACATACTTTCTATTCCCCTTTCAATACGCCAACAAATAAGTTACATGCTGGTACTGCACCAAAACATTTAAGAGTCTTACCACCAATGAAAACTATTTTTGCTGCTCGTTTCGCTCCTGAAACAACTGAGGATGATATTCAATTCTACATTAAATCCAAATTGAATGCAAATGTTGATGTCAAAGTATCTAAACTGCAATTTATGGAGAGAAAGAACAAATCACCATTTAAAATTTTTGTGCCTGAGGACATTTTTGATACTGTGGTAAACCCGGATTTTTGGCCGTACAGAGCTGTAGTTCATGAATATGTTTTCAAAGATAGAGTTGCCCGTTTACCTCCCCGTACTGTCGAGCCATCAAAAAACTGAATACAACCCTGTCTGATATAAATTTTATTATGGTTTATCAGAATGTTAGGGGACTTAATACCAAATTATGTAATTTATACACTGATAGCTTTGGCTTTAATTACGATTTAATTATATTTACTGAAACCTGGTTTCAGAGCAATGTCTTGAATACTGAAATTTTATGCGATAGATACCAAATTTACAGATGTGACCGCACTAATGGCTTGAAGAAATCAGTTGGTGGTGAAAATAAGGTGCGGCTACAAATTTTTGTTTGTAACTTGCTCCTATATTCCTCCAGGTTCTTGTAACGATGTTTATAACGTTCATTTGACTGCTACCCAATCGGTCATGGCTACTGCAAGATCCTCTGATTTGATCGTTGTGTCTGGCGATTTTAATCTTTCATATATTTTATGGAATTTTTGTAAGGATATGCATATATTTTTTTAAGGATATGCATATATTTTTGTAAGGATATGCATATGAAAAATCTTGACGAATCAATAAATATATTTTACGAAACTTTGAACTCTTTCATTGGTAAATCTGTCCCATTAATTCGCGTTACTAATTACACTGGTCCGCCCTGGAACAACAATAAATTAAGTAACTTAAAAAACAGGAAGAGTAAAATTTACAAAAAGTACAAAAAATCTGGCTCAGCTACTGATTACGCAAATTACTCAATCGCTCGTTCGGAATACAGCTTGTGGAATAGACAATCATACAATAATTATCTATCAAAAATCAAAAATGAAATCAAACTTAACCCAAAATCATTTTACAAATTTGTTAATTCCAAACGTCAATCGAATGTTTATCCAAGAAATTTTCACTATGGTAATGTTGAGGCGGACGATAATGTATCTATATGTAATATGTTTTCCAAGTTCTTTGCAATAACATACTCTCATAAGAATTTCAAGGAATCTGATGTGTACCCATATAAGATAATGGAACATTCTGTATTCCCCACTCCTTTTTTAACGAATCTTTGCGAACTGGTATCTTTCCCACTCTGTGGAAGGACTCATTTATCATTCCACTATTTAAAAGTGGAAACAAGTCTGATATTACTAACTACAGAGGCATTACTAAACTGAGTGCTATTCCAAAACTAATGAAGAATATTATATCTGATATTTTGGTTCATCAAGTCTCCTCTTTTCTATCACCCAAACAACATGGCTTCCGTAAATCTTGATCAACCATAACAAATGTCTTGGAACTGACCACAATGATTAATGAAGGCTTTAGAAATCGTTTACAGACTGATGTCGTCTATACTGATTTTAGTAAAGCGTTTGACAAAGTAAATCACTCACTTCTACTGCACAAATTACATCGCATGGGTTTCAGTGACTTAATGGTATCCTTGAAAGTTATCTGACAAATCGCACTCAATGTGTAGTATTTGATAACATTATTTCAGAATCGATACATGTGCCTTCTGGTGTTCCTCAAGGCAGTCATCTTGGACCTTTATTGTTCTGTTTATTTATAAATGACCTTCCATCAGCAATTCGATTTGATAATACACATATGTATGCTGACGATGTTAAGATTATGAAAACTATCCGGAATAGTGATGACCAAGCATTACTTCAATCTGATCTAAATAGCATGTACAACTGGTGTTCTCTATATATGATGGAACTCAACATAAAAAATGCAAGCACATCTATTTTTATAGATTGAACCACATTGATACAAATTACTAAAGGGTGATTTGTTAAGAGCTTGATAACTTTTTTTTTAAAAAAAACGCATAAAATTTGCAAAATCTCATCGGTTCTTTATTTGAAACGTTAGATTGGTCCATGACATTTACTTTTTGAAGATAATTTCATTTAAATGTTGACCGCGGCTGCGTCTTAGGTGGTCCATTCGGAAAGTCCAATTTTGGGCAACTTTTTCGAGCATTTCGGCCGGAATAGCCCGAATTTCTTCGGAAATGTTGTCTTCCAAAGCTGGAATAGTTGCTGGCTTATTTCTGTAGACTTTAGACTTGACGTAGCCCCACAAAAAAAGTCTAAAGGCGTCAAATCGCATGATCTTGGTGGCCAACTTACCGGTCCATTTCTTGAGATGAATTGTTCTCCGAAGTTTTCCCTCAAAATGGCCATAGAATCGCGAGCTGTGTGGCATGTAGCGCCATCTTGTTGAAACCACATGTCAACCAAGTTCAGTTCTTCCATTTTTGGTAACAAAAAGTTTGTTAGCATCGAACGATAGCGATCGCCATTCACCGTAACGTTGCGTCCAACAGCATCTTTGAAAAAATACGGTCCAATGATTCCACCAGCGTACAAACCACACCAAACAGTGCATTTTACGGGATGCATGGGCAGTTCTTGAACGGCTTCTGGTTGCTCTTCACTCCAAATGCGGCAATTTTGCTTATTTACGTAGCCATTCAACCAGAAATGAGCCTCATCGCTGAACAAAATTTGTCGATAAAAAAGCGGATTTTCTGCCAACTTTTCTAGGGCCCATTCACTGAAAATTCGACGTTGTGGCTCGTTAGTAAGTCTATTCATGATGAAATGTCAAAGCATACTGAGCATCTTTCTCTTTGACACCATGTCTGAAATCCCACGTGATCTGTCAAATACTAATGCATGAAAATCCTAACCTCAAAAGAATCACCCTTTATATTAATAACGACATGCTTGAAACTGTTGAATCCTTTAAGGATCTCGGAACGCTGTTGGATCGGAGACTAGATTTTAGATCTCACATATCTATGACCGTCAATAACTCATATGGATCACTTGGATTTGTCAAACGCTGGAATAAGGAGTTTTCTGACCCATTTGTAGCAAGGAATTTGTACACTTCACTTGTGCGTACAATCCTTGAATATGGATCTGCAATATGGGACCCACAGTATCAAATACACTGCAACCGTGTTGAATCAGTACAAAAGCAATGTCTACTGTTTTGTTTACGTCGGAACAACTGGACTCCTCAAACCATGCCATCTTACAAGGAAAGACTTTCACTTGTCAAATTGTCTACATTGAAAAGTAGACGTACTATGCTGAATATCTGCTTTATGGTTGCTGTTATTAATGGTAGATTTAAATCTGAGTTCCTTCTTAACAGTATCTCATGCAATATACCGTCAAGACCTACTCGTAATTTTGAACTGCTTCGCATTCAGTACTTTCGCATAAACTTTGAAAATAACGATCCTGTTCGCCGACTATGTGATGAGTTTAATAAATACTATAAATATTTTGATCTTTCAGAAAATAAATATATTATAACAAGTATATACGGCCGTAAGTTCGGCCAGGCCGAAGCTAATGTACCCTCCACCATGGATTGCGTAGAAACTTCTACTGAAGACTGTAATCCACAATCGAATTACTTGGGTTGCGGTAACACATGCCGATGGCAAGGTATCTTAAAACTTCCTAACACCGTAATATATACCACATAGTCCATACGTGGTATATATTAAACTAAACAAGTAAGGAAAGTTTAAAATCGGGCGGGGCCTACTATATTATAACCTGCACCACTTTGTAGATCTAAATTTTCGATACCATATCACATCCGTCAAATGTGTTGGGGCTCTATATAAAGGTTTGTCCCAAATACATACATTTAAATATCACTCGATCTGGACAGAATTTGATAGACTTCTACAAAATCTATAGACTCAAAATTTATGTCGGCTAATGCACTAGGGTGGAACACAATGTTAGTAAAAAACAAGTATATACAGCAGTAAGTTCGGCCGGGCCGAATCTTAAATACCCACCACCATGAACCAGATATTAGGGTTTGCTTTGAAATTTCAGGAGGGCTTGAGGACTTGAGGACACTACCCGAAGATAAATTTAAAGATTTCACCTATGAGGAATATATCAGATTCTGGATTTATAAGAACCATTTTTGTTTGAGGTTTAGAGGAATCATTAACATCTCTTGTAAGTGTACAAGAAAATTATAAAATAACGTCTTGATTTGAAATCTTAAATCTGTAGAAGTAAAATCTGGAAATTTTACATTGAGTTTCAAGCAATTTTCATGATCAGTGCGCCTTCTACACCCTCAAGAAGTGAAGTCGGTCTATATGGAGGCATTACCAAATGGACCGATAAAAACTTAATCCGATACACGTTTTTGTGAGCCTAAAATACCAGAATATTTACAATTTCAGGAATATCAGATAAAAACTACGGTTTCTAGAAACCCAAGGAGTTAAATCGGGAGATCGTTCTTATGGGGGCTATACTAAAATATGGACCGATACTCACCATTTTCGGCACACCTCTTTGTGACCCGCAAATACCTCTAGATTTCCAATTTCAGGCAAATAGGATAACAACTTTGGATTCTAGAAGCCCAAGAGGTAAAATTGGGAAATCGGTCTATATGGGGGCTATACCAAAATATGGACCGATACTCACCATTTTCGGCACACCTCTTTATGGTCCTAAAATACCTCTAGATTTCCAATTTCAGACAAATTGGATAAAAACTACGGTTTCTATAAGCCCAAGACCCCAAATCGGGAGATCGGTCTATATGGGGGCTATACCAAAATATGGACCGATACTCACAATTTTTGGCACACGTATTTGTGGTCCTACAATACCTCTAGATTTCCAATTTCAGGTAAATTGAATAAAAACTGCGGTTTCTATATGCCCAAGAAGTAAAATCGGGAGATCGGTCTATATGGGGGCTATACCAAAATATGGACCGATACTCACAATTTTTGGCACACATATTTGTGGTCCTACAATACCTCTAGATTTCCAATTTCCGATAAATTGAATAAAAACTGCGGTTTCTATAAGCCCAAGAAGTAAAATCGGGAGATCGGTCTATATGGGGGCTATACCAAAATATGGACCGATACTCACAATTTTTGGCACACGTATTTGTGGTCCTACAATACCTCTAGATTTCCAATTTCAGGTAAATTGAATAAAAACTGCGGTTTCTATAAGCCCAAGAAATAAAATCGGGAGATCGGTCTATATGGGGGCTATACCAAAACATGGACCGATACTCACAATTTTTGGCACACGTATTTGTGGTCCTACAATACCTCTAGATTTACAAGTTCAGGTAAATTGAATAAAAACTGCGGTTTCTATAAGCCCAAGAAGTAAAATCGGGAGATCGGTCTATATGGGGGCTATACCAAAACGTGGACCGATACTCACCATTTTTGGCACACCTATTTATGGTCATAAAATACTTCCAGATTTCAAATTTTAGGCAAATTGGATAAAAACTACGACTTCTATAAGCCCAAGACCCCAAATCGGGAGGTCGGTTTATATGGGGACTATATCAAAACCTGGACCGATATAGCCCATCTTCGAACTTGACCTGCCTGCAGACAAAAGACGAGCTTGTGCAAAATTTCAGCACGATTGCTTCATTATTGAAGACTGTAGCGTGATTACAACAGACAGACAGACAGACGGACAGACGGACATCGTTATATCGTCTTAGAATTTCTCCCTGATCAAGAATATATATACTTTATATAGTCGGAAATCGATATTTCGATGTGTTACAAACGGAATGACAAACTTATTATACCCCCGTCACCATTCTATGGTGGTGGGTATAACAAGTATATACAGCAGTAAGTTCGACCGGGCCGAATCTTAAATACCCACCACCATGAACCAAATATTAGGATTTCCTTTGAAATTTCAAGACGGTTTGAGGACTTGAGGACACTTCCCGAAGATAAATTTAAAAATTTCACCTACGAGGACTATATCAGATTCTGGATTTATAAGAACCATTTTTGTTTGAGTTTTAGAGGAATCATTAACATCTCTTGTAAGTGTGCAAGAAAATTATAAAATAACGTCTTGATTTGAAATCTTAAATCTGTAGATTTTCACCCGAGAAGTAAAATCTGGAAATTTTACATCGAGTTTCAAGCAATTTCATGCGCCTCCTATACCCTCAAGAAGTGAAGTCGGCCTATATGGAGTCATACACGTTTTTGTGAGCCTACACCGAAAGAAAAAGCGTTCGTCACATTGACGATGCAGTTTCATCAATGCGATTTCGTCTATGCGATGAAAAGTTTCGTCCATGTGAGTATTTCGGTAGTCTACGTGACAAAAGCAATCATCAAAGTTAATTTTTGTTCTTTTCGTAGTTCGTCACATTGACGATCTAGTTTCGTCAATGAGACGAAATTATTTTTTTCCCGATTCAGGGAAAGTTAACCAAAATTAACTTTTGATTTAAATTAATTTCGTTTATATGAAGACCCATTATATGAATTCCACATTTTAATATAAGTTGGACAAAAGTTCTAAGTGTTTTATTTCCATGATGTATCAAGGATGTTAGTTTTCATCAATGCGATGAAAGATTCTTCAAATTTATGAAACACACTTTTCTCTGAAATATGTGTCGAAAAAATCTCAAATATTAAATAAAACGGTATATAGTATATGGATTATTGTAATTTACATTTATCCATTAGTGAAACACCTAAAAGTCGAATCAATCGTCAATGTGACGAAGCAATGTTCAATGCGATAACATTCATACGTTCTGTAGATGTGCATTTATTTCTCTACCTAAAAACACACAGCCAAATTCGCTTGCTACGTTTCTTTTTTCAAATAACTGTATACAGCTTTTATTAATGAGAGCAAAGTTATTTTTTGTTGCGTATTTCATGCTCTCTCCACATTTAACTTAACTCAAACGAGAATTTGAGCAAACATTTGTTCACATGGTTGTTTTTAAATCGGCTTCCAAGATGTATGAGAACAACTAAAGTCTTCAAATTGATGAAAAAAGTCAAATAGACGAAACATTTCATCTACTCCGTTGATGTGTATTTAAATACTAATACAAAAACACATTCATATATAGTTGTGTGGTAGAAATGTTGTTTTTTTTTTGTGCGGTAAGAATTTCTCAAATGTTTCTTATCAGTTGATGAGTTTAGTTCAAAGTGTGAAGGTGGTCGCGCATGCCGAAAGTAAAGAGCTAATTGAATAAAGTTGTGAAAGTGAAAAGAAAAACAAAAAAGTGAGTAAAAAGACATGAAGTGTTATATGCAATAAATTGTTTAACAAAAATGAAAAATATTTTAAGCATTTCAATTGTTATCATTTGCTTAAACACATAGACAGTCGAACAAGTTGTGGGACATTATCCTTGTACACCGAAAAAAAAGTTTACTATTTTTTATGAAAAATGAACTAACCCATAGCAAGAATGACCATGATTTGGCGCCAAAGATTTTTTTCATCTAGATAAGTTCATGATTTTCTTATAAATTAGTTCATGTATTACATCGTATTTTAGCTCATTATTACTATGCTGTGGGAAGAATATAGTTAAACTCATTCAAAATATTCCTGCTATCCGGAAAAATTAACAATTTTTTGGGAAACCTGTATTAAGAAATTGGTTTGAAATAAACTGTTTGTTTCAAAAAAGTAGAGAAATTGAGGAATCAAAGGTACAACAAGCCTGTATACAACTAAGAAATTTTTCGTACAAAACAAGTCAATTTTCTATAACCACCAGTATTTTATTTCAAAGAATTATTATTATATTACACTTACTATGGCTTATGATATACAATAAAGGAAATATTTTTATTAGTACGTTGGACGCATTTACTTGTCGGTAGTTAGTAATTGCTTCTTCAAAAGAGTAATATTCTATGTTATTAGGACTAAACTAATTAATTTAAATTTCCATGTTTTCATGGAAATTGTTTTCTTTAATAATCCATTATAAAAAATAATCTTTATAAAAAACTTGATTTGGGATATTCTCCATCAAGTTATATTTAAAATTGTATCGAAGACGTATAATTTTATACTTTGCTTAGTGATTTATTTTTAATTTTAGCGGCTAAACTCGAACTTAGTACTCACCTGTAGGAATTGCTGTAACATAAAAAATATAGATTCAAAAAAATGGTTGCTTCTCAACCTGTGATCCAGATGTAGAATAAATATAAATCATCCTATTACCACTCATGTTGTATATTTTTTATGTAAATCAATTTAAAATCCGCACTAATTTCAAACTAATATATTAACAGAAATATACAGTTCCTTAATCTGTTATTTGTTTTTTATCAATAAAAAGCGTTTTTGATTCCTCTAACATCACATCATTCACTTCTCAGTTTCTAAAATGTTTCGAAATAAATGTATTTTCATTAATAAACACCAATACCGCACGTACAATTTTGCAAAATTAAATCCACGTGTGTACTTCATAAATGCATCAACATAACTGAATGCAACAATAAAACTCAAAGACACAAATAGTCATAAGGGATACATACCTGCCGTAACGAAAAACAACTCCACACACACACGCGATCCCTTTCTGATCTTGCTATTGCAAAAAAACAACTCTCACCACAAAAGATACCAACAAGGAACATTCCATTGTCTCTAGAATCAAAACAACCAACAACAGCATAAATGACGCAATAACAAACACAAACAATCATACGAGATATACACAAAATGTCTCTAAAAACTCCCTCGCATGATGTACTCACATTTTCCAGTAGCACGTTTATTGATTAGTTGGAATTCTATCTATAAGTTAAGGTGAAATATATACCAAATCTATGAGGAATCTATAAAAATTATATACACCTGTCAAGGATTATATTCAAAGCTTCTCTAAGTGGTTTCACTTCAATGTGGAACGCCGTTCGGACTCGGCTATAAAAAGGAGGTCCCTTGTCATTGAGCTTAACATGGAATCGGGCAGCACTCAGTGATAAGAGAGAAGTTCACCACTGTGGTATCACAATGGACTGAATAGTCTAAGTGAGCCTGATACATCAGGCTGCCACATAACCTAACCTAACCTAAGGATTATATTAACTAATTTTTATTATATTTTAACTACAATTTTCAATGTGAGTAAAAACACTCCCACATATAATAAAAAGGGAAATAATCTGTAGGTAGTCATCGTACGAATCGGTAATGTCGTTAAGTTAGTTTTTACTACAAAAATTTTTTCCATACAAAATTTTTTCTTAGTAAATTGTCCACATTTCGTAGTAAGATTTTTATATTGCCCATGTATTTTTATAATAGAATCAACGATGCATTAACTACTGTGTTGGAAATTTATTTAAGGAAAAATCCTTCCCATTTCGTAGTTAGTGAACTAAAAAACATTTACTGAATTTTTATAAGTTTTGCTTTAGCTAAGTTAATTTTCGTTGTGGTTACGAAAAATGAACTATATTACAGTAAATTTGTTGAACTGTGTGGAAGTCAAAATGGTCCATAATTTTACAAGACACTTTTTTTCTGTGTATAATTCTTCTTCTTTTTTTGAGAGGCATGTTTAAACAAAACATTCATCTAACAAAGAAGAAGCGCCTGCATTACAAGAAAGAAAAATAGAAAATCAATTCGCTACTATTTTGAAGAACACAATGGAGTGTTCTAGCGAAGATAACAAGTGTAATTTTAAATTTATTGTTTTATAAACATTTATATGTTTTTTGTTTATGGAAGTATTTCTTTATTTACAGACAATTTACAGACAATTGCCGCATTTTCGTTCTGTGAGAAAGATCAATTGAATGAACAAAATTTTCCAAAGGGAAAGGGTGAGTTAAATTTTGTTCAAAATTCTACTAGCATCGAAAATATTTTACAATAATTCACAATATCAATTTTTAAATTCTTCTTCATAAATTTTTGACTCCATAGGCTGAACCCAAAAAACTTTTCATCCTTGCTATTGGTGATCTAAACACTATTAAGTTAACATCATATTTGTTTATCTTGATGGTCAATTTATCAAAATCAACAGCTTTCGAAGAAAAGCAGATATTTGCATTTGTATGATACATTTTGTGTACGTATTTATTTCGTTAGTTGTACCTTATTTCAAATAAATAAAATTTAAATTTAATTAAGAAAACAATATGGTTGTTTATTAACATAAGTGTCGTTGAAAATATTTCTGATAATCCATTTATCAATTTAATGTAACCTATTCACCATATAAGTCAAATTTGTGATAAGGACGGAAATTATCTAGTGGACTTATATTCGTCCATTCATTAACATAAATTTCTCCTCCTTACCACAAAATTGACTTATATTGATGAATATGGTACATCAAATTTATGAGTGGATTACATCATATTAATGAATCGATTACATCAAATGGATTAATCGATTACATCATATTGATGAATGGATTACGTCAAATTTAGGAAAAGCATTCATCGCTGCGACGATCGCGTTTGTAGCGACGACGAAGGAGAATTGTACTTATGAAAAATTTCATCATCGCATGGATGAAAGAGAATAATCGCATAGATAAAATATTTTCATCACCTGGATGTAATATAGCGATCTATGGGATGTCAAAGTGTTCATCACAGTGATGAATTACAATTCATCGCCATGACGAAAAATTCATCACCGGGATGAAATGTTACGTTAGCTCATTTTTGACGAAAAATTCGTCACCGGGACGTAAAAATTCGTTCTCATGACGTACATTTTCCTTTCAGTGTAAAATACCAGAATATTTACAATTTCAGGCACATCGGATAAAAACTACGGTTTCTAGAAAGCCAATGAGTTAAATCGGGAGATCGTTCTTATGGGGGCTATACTAAAATATGGACCGATACTCACCGTTTTCAGCCTACCCCTTTATGGCCCGAAAATACCTCTAGATTTCCAATTTCAGGCAAATTGTGTAAAAACTTCGGATTCTATACCAAACCATGGACCGATGCTCACCATTTTTGGCACACCTCTTTACGGTTCTAAAGTACCTCTCGATTTCCAATTTCAGGTAAATTGGATAAAAACTATAAGCCCAAGAAGTAAAATCGGGAGGTCGGTCTATATGGGGGCTATACCAAAATATGGACCGATACTCACAATTGTTGGCACACGTATTTGTGGTCCTCTAGATTTCTAATTTCAGGTAAATTGAATAAAAACTGCGGTTTCTATAAGCCAAAGAAATAAAATCGGGAGATCGGTCTATATGGGGGCTATATCAAAACATGGACCGGTACTCACCATTTTTGGCACACCTCTTTATGGTCATAAAATACCTCTAGATTTCAAATTTCAGGCAAATTGGATAAAAACTACGATTTCTATAAGCCCAAGACCCCAAATCGGGAGGTCGGTTTATATGGGGACTATATCAAAACCTGGACCGATATAGCCCATCTTCGAACTTGACCTGCCTGCAGACAAAAGACGAGTTTGTGCCAAATTTCAGCACGATTGCTTCATTATTGAAGACTGTAGCGTGATTACAACAGACAGACAGACAGACGGACAGACGGACATCGTTATATCGTCTTAGAATTTCTCCCTGATCAAGAATATATATACTTTATATAGTCGGAAATCGATATTTCGATGTGTTACAAACGGAATGACAAACTTATTATACCCCCGTCACCATCCTATGATGGTGGGTATAAAAATGACGACGAATGAAGGGGTTATTATTCTGTTGCTGTTTTCTTCCTTTATACACCATCACGAACATTGATAGACTTATTGTTTGTTATTTATGTTCAATAATTTTGAAAAACGAAAAATGTTCTCACTAATTTAAAATAATAAATATTTTATTTGTTATTTATTATATTATTTTACTATATTATTTTTTAACAATCTCTCCGTATACCATAACAACGCGATTCAAACTAAAAAAAATAACCTCACGCAAACATATCGATGACAGGTATCGATTACAGGTAGATATAAGAAATATAGGAAAATTTCCTATATTCTAACAAGTGTGTTTCCTTAAGTTTTGAAAGGATTGAATACTTCTTAGTACGAATGAACTATAATATTTTTCTATGCCAAGTGTTATTCGTATGTATGATAAGCAAGGCCGTATTCAGGGGGGGGGGGTGAGTGGGATCAAACCCCCCCCCCCCCCCGAAATGAATGAATATTTTTATATAAATAAATATATATTTTTAGCTGCATAGAAAAATCTTATCGAAGATGTTGAAGAAAATCTGGAGGTTTTATTTTGAAAAACGCTTACCTATAAAACTTGCACAAATCATAGAATACTAGTTGAAAAGCCCGTCAAACGACGGTCGAAAAAAACAAATTGTTTTTGTTCTCGCACCATAAATTTCATTTTTGGAAAATGTATTTCTGCTTTTTATGTGTGTTTGTTGTTCTTTTTGTGAACATGACTCGCTTTGTTTGGCCATAAAACAACAACGAAACAGCCAAACATACGTGTGTAAATGAAATGGAGCAAAACCTGCGAAAAGAACCTTCCTAATTTAGCGATGGAAGCAATAAAGAGATATTTCCAAACGTGCATATTTTAAAAATTTTGGTCACTTTACCAGTTACTCAGGGATGGAAAATACAATTTTTAAGAAAGTACAAAAAAGGTATTTTTTGATCGGAAAGGTACTTGTTACTAAATTTCAACAAAAATTTCACTTGAATATTATTATCAAGAGACTGAATTTTAAAGAAAATAAAATTTTGACAAAATTTTCTATATAAATAAAATTTTGCAAAAATTTTCTATAGAAATAAAATTTTCCATTCGTTTTGTTTTGTTATTGTTGGTTTTGATCTTTAAGCATTGTTGTTTTTTTGTTGCAGCTTAAAACCATACATTGACTAAACTACAAGTGTAGTTTAACCAACAGAGGAAAATAATGTTTGTCAAATTTATTTGGGCAAAGACCTATAGACTGCAAGATGGTTGGATGGTTTCTGAATTACCACATTCCTTATCAGCATCCTCTATTTGCAGCAAAACTATCAACCAATTATTAGAATAAATTCAGGCAGTTCATTAAACCCAACAATGAACCACACTTGAACCCTCCGAAAAAAGGTTTTGTATGATAGCCGGCTTATGCCGAAATAATTTTGCAAAAAAATTCTATAGAAAAAAAAAACTTTTGCAAAATTTTTTCCATAGACATAAAATTTTGCAAAAATTTCCTATAGAAATAAAATTTTTACAAAATTTTCAATTGAAATAAAATTTTGACAAAATTTTCTATAAAAATAAAATTTTGCAAAAATTCTATATAGAAATAAAATTTTGACAACATTTTCTACCGAAACAAAAAATCGATAATATAGAATCGCATTCTTTTTTCGACTAAAACATTCTTGAAGTCCAATAAAATCTTGTTTTGACTATGTCTTTTACAAAATCGAGATTTTCTTCCCACATGAACATGTCTGTTTTGCCATATTTGTAAAAGACTATTAGCAAATAAGGTTGATAAAGACTTTCTCAAAATATTAAAATATTTTGTCAAAGCTATTGTACCATAAATCTGATATCGACTCAAAAATGTCTACACAAAAGGTACTAAATCATTCGCGGGGGTACTACGTTACTGACCGGGGTGAAAAAGTTTTGAAAAAAGTACTATAGTACTGCATTTTCCATCCCTGCAGTTACTACGTGCTCATCCGAACGTTCATTTTTAACAATGAAGAGATTCATGGCTGAACAAGAAGGTTAAATAATGGGGCCATATGAGTACAATTTTTTTATTTCGACCAAATTTTAAGATGTCAAAATCATATGTTTATGGTGATTGCAGCTCTCCAAATGACACTGCATAGCAAATGCATCTCAAACAAACTCGCGCATTCATAGCTGGAGAATTGTTCAAAGATGACTTGAGTATCTTGATAACATATTCCAGACCCAAAATACCACGCACATCAGTTTTTAAACTGCATCATAAACTGTTTTTGTTAATAGATGGCGAATATCCATTTGACTGACTTCCATTATTAACTTTGGTCTCATATCGGCGTTCCTCGGATGAATTATCCACTTCACAATAACTCATAGGTGACGCAATTAAATTTGAACCTTTATTTTTCTCTGGATTTGAATTATTTTTTCAGGACAATTGAAGGAATAAATAATTGCCACTTTTGCCAATGCCATACGATTCTTTTATCAGCTGATTTTGACTTCTTAAAATTGTAAACAACATATTGAAATTTGTTGTTTTTGTTATCGTGATTCAACCTCCTTATTCAGCCATGGAAGAGATTAAAGACGTATCTTAGAAATTCGACTAGCGAGAGTAGACTCAAAGGATTGGCATTAAATCAAGAAGTCATTGATTTATTTGCTGCCCAAAAAGCCCGTCGGTTCAATTTAATATTATAAAAATATTGTATACATACCTATGCATAATTAAAATTTTCTACACATGAGATTATATGAATATTTTTTTTTAACATAAATATGAAATTATATATAGCTACACAAATATATAAAAACTTCACATGAATTATTTTTTTCTTTTCTTATAAATTCTCATAGTTCGATAAATCTTTGCTAAGATAATTTTCCCTCGAACATTGAATAGGCAAGTGCAACTGGTTAAGTGGTTGCAAAAGTATTCAGATTATAGTTTGTTCGACTTTTAAATATTAGAGATGTTTTATGAAAATGGATTAAAAAAATACCATTGTCATCGCGACAATTTTAACACTATTTTTTGCAACTATTGAATTGGTAATTATTATCCAAGACAAAGGATTTTTAACCCATACATTTATTTACATTAATCAAGTTGTTTTTTAATTGATTTTAAAAGATATTTTAGTATTTTTGCAAATTCAAATTAACTTTAAAAACATGTGATTTTCGTAAAGAATGAACGTAAAGTTTATAGTAGTTTCAATCAATCATGGTAATAAGGAGAAAAAGCTGCAATAGTTTTTTTTTACTACAATTAAAAATGTTTATTTAGACCGTTTTTTGAGTTAAAGCTCTTTAGCGTGATTTGGAAATACAGTTTCGATATTAATAAAAGGATGCAATGAAATTTATATATACCATATATTCAATGGATTTATTATAAAATCAAGAACTGATGGAATATTAAATATTTGAATTTTAACATCAACAAAACGTATTTCTTCCGTATATTTTTGAATAACATTCCTTTTATTATACAGGCTTTTGTTTATATCATATAAAAATATCTATGTAATTGTATTATTGGTTAGTTACTTGATACAAAAGCAATCAAAGTGTATACCATTGAATTGAGGGTATGTCCAGTTAGAGTAAGATAAGAAACGAAGAATCGCATTTGTTGTAAAGATTTCAGCACATTCGTTTAATTCGTCCAGTCCTATCATTAATTTTTTACACCATTATATTTTAGGCTATATGAAGGTTTGATTTGCATGGGTTTTAATGCAGAAATCCGGGAATTTACTGCAAGTTTTCGGGCGCGCTGATATTTGTTCTTATTTTATATTTGAATTCGCAAAACTTTCGAGAAGATGATTGGTTTGTTCGGGAAAATATATATCTTTTTATAGCCCTTTTTTTCTTCATGAAATCTTTCAATGAATATTCCACGAACTCTTCTATATGTAATTAGTTGCGGTATTATTTACAATTACTTGCATATAACTTATAAAATATTTGAAACCTTGCCAGGCCTTTTATTCAGTATTTTAAAGACAAATGTTAATGTTACACTAGTTTACACTGGAAATGTACATTTGATGAGAGGTGATATTTTTATGTATCTGTTGAATTCGAAAATGAAGGTTAATTTTTTTATGGAACAGTTTTTGAGATATCCCGTTAGTTTTTTTTTCGTTCTATTTTCGCTAGACAAATCATATCTTGAACTAGAAATGTCCGATTACATCGTTGTTGGTACTTAAAGGTATGGGATAACGGACAAACTCGTACAATTGGATCTGTGGTGGTTCAAAATATATCGGTGAAAATATGGTGGATTTGAAAAAATGATGTCTTACAGTGACTCTCCGCCGTAAAAGTATAAACCATTGAAAAACCATGTTCGTAAAGAAGACACTTTAACGTAAAAAATAAGACCAACAGAAGAAAATCGACCGAAAAATAACAAAGTTATAAGCAATTGAGTGAAAAAATCCGATGTCAAATCATGCAAATATGAGCAACTCACCCACACAAAAATGCCTCTCGACCACAGAGAAATGCATTTTTGTGTGGGTGAGTGGCTCATATTTGCATGATTTGACATCATTCAATTGCTTATAACTTTTTCATTTTTCGTTCGTTTTTCTTCTAGTTGACCGTCCTATTCAACCGTCGAACGGAACGGACGTGTTTTTTAATAGCGGATAAAATCATCGTAATAAGTACCTACTACGAATTTCAAGTGTGGTGGGATATTAGGCCACCATGCAGAGAAATTCAAAGACATCCACTGGGTTGCTAACTTCAGGGCCCAGTGGACGGGTATCGACTGGAGTTATAAATTTGGGCAATGACCAAGAGTCAGGCCCAATTAGTCGACCTGTAGACGGGTCGACAGGTGGCGACAATTTGACAAGTCGAACCTTTTCCAAGGTAACGGTATCAAAAGAATGCCGAAAGAGATTCAAGGAACGCAGAAATGCTTTGTTTATCCTAACGAAATTAGGATCAGTCGACCCAAGCACGTTGTCGGCTAAACAAACTGATTTCTTAAAATGGGCTCAAGGAATTCTTGAGGCTGGAAAAAGGGAACGATCACCGGATGAGCCGCCATCCTCCATAAGGGATCAACGATCGTTTGCCTCAGTTGCTAAATACAGCCTTGTGATGGCTATCATAAATAAAGGAGCATTGGACGGTATGGTTCCAAAGCAAAAATGAGGGGAAATTGAGAATGCTTTGTCTGGCGTCTACTCACAGGTGCTGGAAAAGTTTCCCGGCCCAGATCCTCGACACCAAGAGGCTGGTTGGTATCAAGGACGATTTAAGCTAGTCGCATGTGAGGACCAGAGGTCTATAGAATGTTTTAAAGCTGCTCTGATACTAATTGGTGAAGTTTGGGAAGGAGCTGCTCTAGAGTCAGTCGAGAAGAAAGACATACCGGCTAGACCTAGAGCACATGCGTGGATACCTGCAAACCCTCCTGACCCTGAATCTATTTTAAATAGACTGAAACAATGCAATCCAGATCTTCCAACAGCTGATTGGAAGGTTGGCCGTTTGGATGAAGTGGATGGACCAAGACGTCATGCAGTGTTTATATTGAACACACAGTCTTTGCCACATCTAGCAAAGTCTCAGGGCCGTGTATGTTATGGCTTTGATTATATCAAAATGAAGGTGTATAACAAGTATATACGGCCGTAAGTTCGGCCAGGCCGAAGCTTATGTACCCTCCACCATGGATTGCGTAGAAACTTCTACTGAAGACTGTCATCCACAATCGAATTACTTGGGTTGCGGTAACACTTGTCGATGGCAAGGTACAGTATGTCAAGAAAGTCTTTTGACATTGCCAAATATTTCAAATTCCAGAAATAATTGAAGTAAAAATCGAGTTGTTAATTCGTTTTGAGAAAAATAAAATATGTATACTTTGCAAAATACATAATAAAATATTTTTTAAAATTAAATTATATTTAATTTTGGAACAAAACATAAGTTTTATCCTATTGTCAAAACACTTTCTTGACATACTGTATCTTGCCGATTAAATACGTATATAAGTTTAAAGTTTCTTTAGAAATAAAATTTTGACAAAATAAAATTTTGACAACATTTTCTATAAAAGTAATATTTGGAAAAAATTTTCTATAGAAATAAAATTTGGAAAAAATTTTCTATAGAAATAAAATTTTGACAAAATTTTCTATAGAAACAAAATTTTGACAAAATTTTCTTTAGAAATTAAATTTTGAAAAAATTTTTATAGAAATAAAATTTTGACAATGTTTTCTAAAAAAATAAAATTTTGGTGGAATATGAACCGATATGGACCAATTTTTGTGTGATTGGCCACCACGTTGCAAATTTCAACCGGATCGGATGAATTTTGCTCCTCCAAGAGGCTCCGGAGATCAAATCTGGAGAACGGTTTATATGGGGGCTATATATAATTATGGACCGATATGGACCAATTATTGCGTGTTTGTTAGAGACCACATTCTAACACCATGTTCCAAATTTCAACCGGATCGGATGAATTTTGCTCCTCCAAGAGGCTTCGGAGGACAAATCTGGGAATCGATTTATATGGGGGCTATATATAATTATGGACCGATATGGACCAATTTTTGCATGGTCATTAGAGAACATATACCATGTACCAAATTTCAGCCGGATCGGATGAAATTTTCGTTTCTTAGAGGCTCCACAAGCCAAATCGGGGGATCGGTTTATATGGGGGCTATATATAATTAAGGACCGATGTGGACCACTTTTTGCATGGTTGTTAGAGACCATATACTAACACTATGTACCAAATTTTCGGCCGGATCGGATGAAATTTTGTTCTCTTAGAGGCTCCGCAAGCCAAATCGGGGGATCGGTTTAAATGGGGGCTATATGTAATTAAGGACCGATGTGGACCACTTTTTGCATGATTGTTAGAGACCATATACTAACACCATGTACCAAATTTCAGCCGGATCGGATGAAATTTGGTTCTCTTAGAGCAATCACAAGCCAAATTTGGGGGTCCGTTTATATGGGGGCTATACGTAAAAGTGGACCGATATGGACCAATTTTTGCACGGTTGTTAGAGACCATATACTAACACCACGTACCGAATTTCAGCCGGATTGGATCAAATTTTCTTCTCTTAGAGGGTCTGCAAGCCAAATTTGGGGGTCCGTTTATATGGGGGCTGTACGTAAAAGTGGACCGATATGGCCCATTTGCAATACCATCTGACCTACATCAATAACAACTACTTGTGCCAAGTTTCAAGTCGATAGCTTGTTTCGTTCGGAAGTTAGCGTGATTTCAACAGACGGACGGACGGACATGCTCAGATCGACTCAGAATTTCACCACGACCCAGAATATATATACTTTATGGGGTCTTAGAGCAATATTTCGATGTGTTACAAACGGAATGACAAAATTAATATACCCCCCATACTATGGTGGAGGGTATAAAAACGATCAGCTAAAGGATTCAGAAATGGACAAGCCTCTGTCTGAATCAGAAGTAAGCGGATTCTCTTGCGAAGTCGAGGGAGATACCAAAGTTGAAGACATGGATAGATACCGTATGCGTGAGGAGGCTGCTACTGCCTCAGAACTCACCAAAGTTGAACCTATGGTTATTGCGAGAGCCACCGAGATCTCTGAAGAGGACATTCTTGATGACTCGATTGAAGCGGCTGATGCGACGGTTGTTGAAAATCTCGATGGCCCTACGGATCCTCCAGATAAATCTTCATCATTGTAAGGCTGCATGTGCTGCCTTAAAAGTTCTCCTGTTGAAAGGGGACATAGACATAGTTCTTATTCAAGAACCATATGTTTATAGAAACAAAATATGTGAATTAAGTACTCCGGGTTTCAAACTATTGCAGTACACTGGTAATGATGTAATTCGAGACTGTATAATTGCTAAAAACGAGCTTAACTTGTTTCTGCTTCCTTCAATGTGCAATGCAGACACTGTCGTTGCCAATTTAGAAATAGCCAAATGCAAATATTGGGTATCTTCGGTCTATATGGGACATGACAGGGAGATGCCTCCATGTGCCGTTAAGACCTTAGTTGAGGAGTCACTGAAAACAAAGGCGAAGCTCATTATGGGATGCGATGCGAATGCGCATCATATTATATGGGGAAGTAGTGATACTAATGCAAGGGGAGAGTCGCTAATAGAGTTTATTTTGCGTACTAATCTGGTAGTTTGCAACAAGGGAGATGCCCCAACCTTTGTCACTAAAAACAGGCAAGAGGTTTTGGACATCACCTTGGCCTCGCAAGAACTGAATGAAATGATATCTGAGTGGCAGGTTTTAAGTGAACACAGCTTCTCAGATCATCGTTACATCAGTTTCAAATTTGATGTTCATACCACCAAGACCATATTTCCGCCAAATGTTAGGAAAGCTGACTGGAATAGGTATAGGGAATCGTTCAATATGATGATACCGGAAATACCCGAGACAATATGAGCTCTCTGCAAGTTATCGAACACGCAGTGGAGAGGATTACTAAGGCCGTCAACATTTCACTGAAAGCTGGTTGCCCTAACAGGAAGCCAAGGGGGAAAAATCGACCACCATGGTGGTCTACGGAGTTAGGTAATATGAGGAAATCGTGCAGGAAGCTCTTTAACAAAGCAAAGTCCACCAGAGCTCCTGTGGATTGGGACGCTTACAAGAAGAATCTGAGAGGATACAAGCGAGAACTGAGAAATGCTCAGCATAACTCTTGGAATGATTACTGCAGCAGCATTGAGAATACGTCCGAGGCTTCCAGACTACGGAAGGTGCTAGCATCCACGAGCTTCGCTCCAGGTTTCATTAAAACATCGGAGGGCAATTGGACAACGTCCAGTGAGGAGACGCTGGAGGTACTATTGGACACACATTTTCCCGGAAATCGGACGGTTGAACCATGCACTGGCGGTGCCACAGTAGCTCAGCGGTCGTTTCCTATCGAGGAATTTGTATCAGAATCTAGAATAAAATGGGCGTTAAATAGCTTTGGATCATTCAAATTCCCCGGACCTGATGGAATTATTCCGGCGGAGTTACAAGCGGTGGCTGACAGAATTATCCCCTGGTTGTCGGCGATATATATAGGATATATCAACTTAGCATATATTCCACGAAAGTGGAGGGAATCAAAAGTCGTTTTCATACCTAAAGCGGGAAAAGCCTCTCACTCGAATGCGAAGGATTTCCGACCAATCAGCTTATCCTCATTCCTACTTAAGACCCTGGAGATGATGATAGATATTTATCTTAGAACTAGCGTGGATTCAAGTTTGCTCTCGAAACGACAGCATGCATACTCGAAGGGCAGGTCTACTGAGACCGCATTGCATGAACTAGTCAGCTTTATTGAAAGCTCACTAGGTTAGGTTAGGTTATGTGGCAGCCCGATGTATCAGGCTCACTTAGACTATTCAGCCCATTGTGATACCACAGTGGTGAACTTCTCTCTTATCACTGAGTGCTGCCCGATTCCATGTTAAGCTCAATGACAAGGGACCTCCTTTTTATAGCCGAGTCCGAACGGCGTTCCACATTCCAGTGAAACCACTTAGAGAAGCTTTGAAACCCTCAGAAATGTCACCTGCATTACTGAGGTGGGATAATCCACCGCTGAAAAACTTTTTGGTGTTCGGTCGTAGCAGGAATCGAACCCACGACCTTGTATATGCAAGGCGGGCATGCTAACCATTGCACCACGGTGGCTCACTATCTGTCAAAGAATACACAATCGTGGCGTTTCTAGACATCGAAGGGGCATTCAATAATGTCCATCCGAGCTCGATATTAAATGGACTGACAACTCTGAATGTTGATCCAGGTATACTTAGGCTGTTAGACGAACTTCTAAGGGAGAGACGCATTTCAGCCACACTAGGACAAGCAAACATACAAAGGTATGTGAACAGAGGCACTCCTCAAGGGGGAGTTCTATCACCTCTTCTTTGGAATGTTGCTATAAACGACCTTCTGGTTTCCTTAGAAAAAGAAAGGATACAAGTGGTGGCAGATGATGTTGCGCTAGCAGTCAGGGGAAAATTCCCATCAATATTTAGAGATATTATACAGAGAGCCCTCCGGATGACTGAGAAATGGGCGAAAGATAATGGTCTTGGGGTAAATCCTGCAAAGACAGAACTAGTCATGTACTGCAAAGATCGCAAAACTCCCACGGTTAGACCCAATTCCTTAGGGGGTATTGAAATTCCCTTTACGGAGTGTGCAAAATACCTTAGCGTTATTTTGGACAGGAAGCTGAACTTTAAGCTTAATATTGAAGAAAGGGCGAGGAAAGCAACGGTAGCTTTATACTCGTGCAAAAAGGCAATAGGGAAAAAGTGGGGACTAAAACCAAAAATTGTACATTGGCTATACACGGCAGTGGTTAGACCTATAATGCTATATGGTGTTGTAATCTGGTGGCCGGCACTTCACCAGCCGACAAGTTTAGACAAAGTTCAGCGTATGGCGTGCTTGTGTATCTCAGGTGCATTCAGCAAGACAGGAACAAACTCCCTTAATGTCATACTGCATCTATTGCCTTTAGACATTTTGGCCAAACAGTCAGCTGCAACAACGGCTGTGCTATCGCTGTGGTCGGAAAAACGTAACGGTCACAGTTCGGTCCTCAAAATAATGCCAGATGTGCCTAACGTAGTGCATTATACCTTGGCGAGTCCACTTTTCGACAAAAAGTTTGAGACTCTAATTCCCAACAGTGAGGCGTGGTGTACACGGACCCCGGGGAATAAAAGATATATAGATTTCTACACTGATGGCTCCAAATTGGATGGCCAAGTGGGTTTCGGAGTATATTCTAAAGATCTGGAATTTCGAATAGCGAAAAGATTACCTGATCACTGTAGGGTTTTTCAGGCTGAAATATTAGCAATAAGAGAAGTGGTGAATTGGCTGAGAAGTAATGCTCCAAGCAATATTGGCATTAATATATACTCAGACAGTCAACCTGCAATAAAATCCTTGGACTCTGTGTTCCTCAACTCGAAAACGGCCATCGACTGCCGCAAATCTCTCAATGAGATGGCTGAGCAGCACAATATTCACCTAATATGGGTGCCTGGCCATAGGAACATACCGGGGAACTGCGAAGCAGATGAGCTAGCAAGGCTATGAACTACCTTACATATTCCAGGGGAACTAGAATCTGTTGGTATGCCTCTGACTACCTACAAGCTCTTACTGCGTGAGAAGGCTGTCATGATGGCAAATGTTCGATGGGAGAATTGTAAGGGTTGTAACGACACCAAACCAATATGGCCCCATTTAAACTTAAACCGCACACTAGATATGCTAGTGTTCTCGAGACGCCAGATATCACTCCTGATATCTGCTATAACGGGTCGCTGCCTGATAGGCGATTTGCAAAAACTATCGGTGCGAAGTATAATGACTATTGTATGAGCTGTCATGATGCGGAGGAAAAGGAATCAATAAAACACCTCTTGTGTGAGTGTCCTGCATTTTGTGTAAGGCGTAAGCAAATTTTAGGGGCATATAGCTTCAGATTACTGGCGGACCTGGAAAACGTTAACTTAAGCAGTCTGCTAATGTTTTTGGAACAATCTGGGTGGTTCAACAGAAGAAAATAATCGAGAAGGTTCAACGGTTAAAACTAGAAGTGCCCATATGTAATAGGTACTTTTAGTTAATGTGGTATCACAATGGACTGAATAGTCTAAGTGAGCCTGAATCTTAATCGGGCTGCCACTTTAACCCAACCTAACCTTCTAGTTGACCTTATTACTTTTAATGGATTATAATTTTCTGGCGGAAAAAGTCCATTGTAAAATATTTTTTTTTGAAAATTTGGCATATTCGCATCGATATTTTTTGAACCACTTATTTTATCGCAGATCCAATTATTTCATTTAAGTACCAACAACGATATAATCGGACATTTCTAACTCGAGATATAATTTGTTTAGTGAAAAAAGAGCAAAAAATGAAAAATGAAGGGGTATCTCAAAAACGGTTCCATAAAAAATTTTTAATCATTTCAGCAGATCAAAATACATAAATTCGACTCTCATCAAGTGTAAACTATTGTTATGAACCGATATGGACCAATTTTTGTGTGATTGGGGATTGGTTTATCTGGACGGAATATATATGGACTAATTTTGACAGGGTTGTTAGCGGCCATATACTAACACAACGTACCAAAATTCAACCGAATGGGATGAAATTTGTTCCTCTAGGAGTCTCGGGAGGTCAAATTTGGGGATCGGTTTATATTGGGGCTATATATAATTGTGGACCGATATGGACTACTTTTTTGCATGGTGTTGTGTCCTTATACTAACACAGCATACTAAATTTCTATTGAATCGGATGAAATTTGTTCCTCCAAAAGGCTCCGAAAGACAAATCTGGGGATCGTCTTATATGAGGGCTATATATAATTATGGACCGATATGGACTAATTTTTGCATGGGTGTTATATGTCATATAAACACCATATACCAAATTTCAACTGGATCGGATGAAATTTGCTTTTCCGCTAAAACCAAATTTACGGGTCGGTTTATATGGGGGCTATACGTAAAAGTGGTCCGATATGGCCCACTTGCAATATCATCTGACCTACATCGATAACAACTACTTGTGCCGAGTTTCAAGTTTATAGCTTCTTTCGTTCGGAAGTTAGCGTGATTTCAACATACGGGCGGACGGACCTAGCTAGGTCGACTCAGAATTTCACCATGACCCAGATTATACGAGTATACTTAGGTCTTAGACCAATATTTCGATATGTAACAAACGGAATGACAAAGTTAATATTCTCCCCATCCTATAGTGGAGGGTATAAAAAGCTTTCTGCAACATGCACTGAAAAAAAAACCTTCTTCAAATTGAAGAATTTCTTCATCAAGTTGATGAAAAAATTCCTTAATTTGGCTCCAATGATTTTTTCATCAATTCTATGAAATGCGTTTCATCAAAATCCGGAGATATGAAATATTTCATCAAATTGAAGAAATCTTCTTAGAAATTGATGAAGTTATCGTCATCAATTTTGATGCAGCCCTTCATCAATTTGGACATTATTTCATCAAAACTGATGAACCTCTTCATCAATATTGAGGAAGCTGTTCATCAATATTTATGAAGCTCTTCATCAATATTTATGAAATTTCTTCAAAATGATGATTTTTCATCATATTTGAAGTATACTTTCATCAAAAATTCTTATAAACTGTGAAGAAATTTCTTAAAATATATGACACATTTCATATAATGTATGAAACTTCTTCATTTTGATGAAATGTTTCATATATTATATATGAAATGTTTCTTCAATTTTGATGAATTTTCATAATGTCTATGAAATGTTTCATCAAAGTAAAATTGTTTCTTCAATTTGATGAAACATTTCATACATTATGTATGAAGCATGTCATCAACTTTGATGAAACTTCATTGAATCTATGAAATATTTTCATTGGAGCCAAATTGTTGAAATTATTTCTTCAATTTGATGAAACATTTCATATATAATTTATGAAACACTTCATCAACATTGAAGAAATTTCATTGGATTAATGAAATATTTTCATTGGAGCCAAATTGTTGAAGTTATTTCTTCAATTTGATGAAACATTTCATATATAATTTATGAAACACTTCATCAACATTGAAGAAATTTCATTGGATTAATGAAATATTTTCATTGGAGCCAAATTGTTGAAATTATTTCTTCAATTTGATGAAACATTTCATTTATTGATTATGAAACATTTCATCAACATTGAAGAAATTTCATTGGATTAATGTAATATTTTCATTAGAACCAAATTATTTCTTCAATTTGATGAAATATTTCATAAATTGTTTACAAAATATTTCTTCAAAATTGATGAAATTTCTAACTAACTATGAAATATTTTCTTTAATCAGAGCGAAATTAATGAAAATATTTCTTGAACTTGAAGAAATGTTTCATATATAACGTACAAAACATTTCTTCAAATTTGATGACATTACGGAAATGTGACAAAATTTGAAGAAAACATTTCTTTCTACATTCTATATGAAACATTTCCTCAAGTTGAAGACATATTTTCATTAATTCAGCTGAAATTAATAAAAATATTCAGAATTGATTAATATTCAATACGCGTAGGAAAAGTTACATAGGATATAATAACACATTTGTTTACATTTGAGTATTAGTTTTATTCATGAATGTATTATTGCATGTTATATGAAAAGTGTATGTTAATTTTAAATTTTGAATTTTTAAGGTTTTTGGTTCTTACAAATATATAAAGTACGTTTTTGTTACAGCAAAATTAAAATTAATTCATGTATGGTTAAATTAATATATATTTAATCAAATAATATAATTAAATTAATGAAATATTCAATTAATATAATTATTAAAAACGTATAATATAATTATTAAAAACGTATATGTAAAATAAATTGGGATTTTGATCTTTAGTGACATTTATAGCTTCAAAAACTTAAAATCTTTGTAACGGTCTATAAATATAGAAATATCTTATTGATACATGCTTATATGTTGTCAATTTTGGTAAGTTCGTCTAAGAGAATTGAGCATCTTGAATTATCCTTAGTGTTTCCTTTAATTTCGAATAGGTAGTTCTCAATAAAAGACATAAAATTTTCACAAGCATTTGGATACTTCAAATTGAAGACATGCAATACTTTGAAGCAAACGTCTACAGATTTCAAGAAATTTGCACATTCTATAAACGCTCCATCTATGTATACAAATACAGGCTCAATTTTTGTTTCGATACTTCCAACACCTAAAATAAATGGCTGAATGTTTTCCTTTTTCTGCTTTAAGTTGTCCAAATAATTTTCTAGCGCTTGCATAGTTGTGTCGGTATAAAAAAATGAATTTTGAGAATCTTGGATTGTATATCGCACAGATATTTTTTTCCCCGCTTCATTTTTCGAAACACGTCTGGCAGTTGGTATTAAATAATAATGTAGACACCACAATATTTTTACTGCAAACATATCAGGATCTGAAATTAAAATATTAAGTATTTTTGGATATGAAGTTCGATAATTTAAAAAAAATGTTTACCTTTCTGTGCTGCATCATTATTAAGAGAATTGATCAATTTTGTTGGTATGTCGTCCTTGAAATGATTGGATTTTTTTAAAAGTAAAAAAATACGCATAATCTTTTCATTCCAGTTTTCAATTTTATCGTGATTGGGATGGATTCGTTCGAAGTCAATATCTATCTGCGAAAGTCGTTAATCTATAAATATCAAAACAAACAACAATATAAATATATACATACCAGTACAGATGCGTCGTTCCGTTTATATTGGGGCCATTTTGTTAAAATATCTCCAATATTCTGACATTCTTCAAAAATTTGTTTTAGGCGAAATTGTGAACAAGCGCCCCATTTGGAGTAAAATAAGTCTATATTTAACTTCTCATATTTAAGTTTTCTAATCACAGTTTGGGCGTCCTCTTCTGGGTCTGGAAAAATAATAGAAATTAAACGAAATGATTTAGACAACACACTAATTAACTTACGAAACTCAATTTTAGATATTTGTCTTTCACGAGCTTTTACCATGTCCGTACTTCTCTCCTTTAAAATGGAACGTGAAAGTCTTTTAGAGTTGTGAAATTTGGCATAGATTTTCCCACGTCGTTCGGTACGGTAGTATGTCAACTTTTCCTTTGGATACATCTCTAAAATTTGATTTTCAAGTTGGTAGCTAGTCGTAAGCGACATCTGGAGGTCCTTTTTTTGGAAATATTGAACAATTAAATGGATGAGTGTTTGTCTCTCATCATCCGTTAACATTGCCTTATTCGATGAGGCTTCAATTAATAACCTTCCTTTGTTGTGGTCTTTTAGGATGTCTGTTAGTCTAATATTTCGTATATCTTCTGTGTCTGAAGATTCGAGTGTTGATTGTGAATACGTTATTTTTGCAGAACTTGGTGACAACGATGGGGACTCGCGGGTATTGGTAGAGAAATATCCACGAGAAATAGGTAACTTTATCTCATCTCTCCACCTTTGGAAATGAATTGTAAACTTAAATTTATCGCCCAAACTCCAAGGCATTGTTAATTCCTCCAATTGTTGAAAATTCATGATTTTTAAAATATCAACTGTAATCTTTTCTTCTGTAAAGATCTAATTATTTTAGATTTTAATCTGGGTGTTTAACAAATTACCTTTTAAAATTTCCCATTTGTGTCCCATTTCCCAAGATGTGAGTAGCTCCTTCAAGATAAAATAAGAATCGTTCCTTCTTTCAACATCGTCAGAAGACATCTTGTTCTTCTCTGTACAAAGGAAAGTTACTTCCGCATCGCTATCACTTGATGAATATTCAGACATGATACTTTTTTTTAATAAAAATGCAGAAAATAATTTGAATTAATAAAAATGTGTATTTTTGATTAATTTTGTTAAAACAAACTAAATTTTGGAAGTAAAATGTTGTAAATAAAATGAAATTCCTTTTATGCTAACAGGTAAAAAATGGATCAATTAATTTCACGTTGAGAAGTTTCTTGAAATTGCAACACCTATTTTAACACTAACTTTTTTAAATGGTTTTTTATTTTAAATATTCTTTGAATCGAAGCATAAACTTTCCCTCTGCGGTTCCAATGACAGTAATTGGTGGACCGATTAAGTTTTTTATTTGTATGATCTTCAGTTCACCCATAGATTTCACATCAATTTCATGTGCTTTAAAATGAGGGTTGAAATGAATGCAATTTATTTTTTGACAGAATAAATAAGGTTCGTTCTCGTCAATAATAATGTTATTAATTTTGAATACTTCGTAACCAATATCATTGGTGACAACATAATAACCAGATTTATAAGTTATATTCTGATAAATTGCTTGGGTAAATGATTTTATATTAGTGATAGGTTTCTGCAGAAATGCCTCCACTAAGTCTCCAGCAGTTAACGTAGACTCATGATTTTCCGAACAATGGAGCTGTTTGTGTTTGGAATCTTTCATAAGATAATTGGCAAATGTAAACTGATATTTTCGAAATATAGACAAAGTTATGTTTCTTCTTGATGTGATTGTTCGGGCATACTGCTTAAAACTTTTGTGTTTAGCTTCGAAAGGAAAACACCAAAAGTTTCTAACTGGTCCACATAAATTCATTACTTCGTGGTAATGGGTCAATAAATGGAATTTGGGTTTTAAACTGTCTTTAAATAATTTAATGTACAAAGCATTATGTTTTTCAACATTTTGCTTAAACATATCAATGGTCGATTGATTTACCGTGAAGCATAATATAGTATTCAATATATCTATTAAAATATGCAGAAAAGACCATACTTGATCATCTTCCGGAACTAAATCACCAATCATTATAGGAAAATACATTGCAAATGTTAACATTTCCCTAGCGCTCATTTTTAAGTGTTTGTCCTTTAAATGCAGGTTCGTTATATCTTTAGCAATGTTGCCGATCTCAAGTTCACCGTATTCAAATGTTCGTTTGCGTTTGTTTAGAGTTTTTAGAGAGAAATATTTTTTTTCTTTTATAAAATACGATATTGCTTGGGTTAAGTCGTAATGGCACACACCCTCAAGAATGTCATGCATGGCATCTACACTCACGTTATGAACAACGTGAAATGACGGAATTTGGTTAAAATGACATTTTTCTACAATACCGGTTTTTTGAGGATCATCCAACTTTACATCGACTTCATATGATTTGCATGTGCGCCATTTCTTAGGATTAGATGCGACTGCTGTTTCACTTGTTTTTTTATTAATACTACAAAAACGACAAAATACACTATTGAAAGATTTTTGAAATCCAAGCAACGTATTGAGTCCTAAATTATCCCCTAGTATTAGAGCCAGTATAAAATAGAGGGAAAAAATCTCATTATTTGCACCCCTAATTTGTATTCCGTGTGTTTCTAAAAAAATTATTTGGTCTATGAGCGGCTGTAGACATTTTTCATTGCCAATATCTTCTAAATCTTTTGTCTTTATGGATGCAAATAAGAAAATGTTTTCCAACTTTGTGTCATTGAATTCGAAGCACGGGAAAGAAATGTAAAAATTGCAAATTTTGTGTGTGGTTGCATGTGAACCTAAGGGATTGTTTACCTCAAATTCGTCAGCGTACAAAAAATAAGGAATTATAGTTCGATTCGTATACATATCACACTTCTTCCTCCAAATTTCACCCTGCGTAATATTTCTAAAAGTTGTTTCATTTTTGAGTTTTGTTATATTCGATATCATATTTAAATAATTTCTATCCTTTTCCAAAATTTTTGTAAACATAAAAGCAATTGGCATTGTTGTTATTTTTAATTCTTTTACAATATGATTTAACTTACCGTTTTTATGAGTAACCGTGCTTTTGATATCGATAGTAAAATCTTCCAAATCTTTTGTGTGATCTTTTTCTTTTAATTCTTTATATACCAGGTGTTCACTTTTAAAAGCCCTTAAAGAAGTAAGACATTCCGTAATTAAAAAACAAAATTCTGCATATAAGTATCCACTCAAATTGTTTCCAAAATCACGGAAAGCATCAAAAAGTGGTTCAATTATTAATTTAATCACGCTTTCGTGAATATTTTGCGCGTCTTTTCGGCACAAATTTTCCTTTCCATATAAGCCCGTAACAAATTCTAAAACATTTGATTTTAATACATTAATTTTTCACGGCCACTTCCACTGTTAATTGCTGCTTTTGCGCTATTTTCGTATTCTATATATTCGATGCATTCTCCATTGTTCACTTCCAAATTTTTTTTTGTATCACCACTGTTTTCCACTGTTTTATGTTTTGTTTTGTATTCTGCTTGTGCATGATCAGCATGATTTTTTTTCACATGTTTTTGGAAACGATTTGAGTGTCCATACGACTGTCCACAACAGAAATAATTATCGGTTTTCTTTAATAAATGGTTCACTTTCAAATGTTTGAATAATTTCATATGTTCTTTAAAGTCTTGTTTGCATAAAAAACACAACATTTTAACCAGTTTCTTAAAAAATTACCACTCTCACACAAATTCCACTATTTTACCATGACACGACCGTTCGACGAGAAAGCTAAGAACACACTGACTAGTTAGAGAGAGAATTACCAAATGAACTTATTTTGTTGTTGGTTTGCTCCAAACAGCGCTTAAAGGCATAAAGAAAGAAATTTGTTAAATTCTATTGTTTTATTTTGTATATAAAAACAGTAATTATTTATTTATTTTATCAATATTTATTTAAATATTTGGGAATTTTAAAACATCAGGTAAATGTTATGAAACTTTCTTCAAAATTGATGAAATTTTCTTCAATTTGACGAAATCTTATGAAATTTCATCAAAATTAATGACGGCTTCATAAAAATTGATGAAAATTTCATCAAAATGAAGAAAAGTGAAGAAATTTTCATCAAATTAAAGAAAAATTCTTCAAAATTTAATGAGTATCGGAAAAATTAAAATGTTATATAAGTTTTATGAAAATTTCTTCAAAATTGATGAAATTTTCTTCAATTTGATGAAATGTTATGAAATTTCATCAAAATTGATGAAATTTTCATAAAAGTTTATGAAAATTTCATCAAAATGAAGAAAAGTGAAGAAATTTTCATCAAAGTGAAGAAAATTTCTTCTCAATTTCGAGAGTATTGCGAAATAACAAAAAACGGTATATTTAATGAAACTTTCATCTAAATTGATGAAATTGTCTTTAATTCGAAATTTTATATATTTAAACAGTTCCATCAAATTTTATGAAATTTGGTTGACGACACATTTCAAAAAAGTTATGAAGAAGTGATGAACTGTTTATGAAACATTTTCATCGTTTTTTCAACAAAACAGTTTTTCAAATGTATGAAAATGTCATGCATTTGAGGAAAATTTTCATCAAACTTCATGACGAAGTGATGAAGAAATAATGAAATGTTTATGAATCAGATTCATCATTTTTTGTTTAAAAATTTTCTTAAAATATATGAAAATTTCATATAATTGATAAACAATTTCATCAATTTTTTGAAATTGGTTTGATGAAATGTTTATGAAAGATTTTCATCATTTTTCATCAACATTGATTTTCAAATGTATGAAAATTTCATTAGTTAAATGAAAACGTTCATCAAATTTGATGACGAAGTGATGAAGAAGAAATGTAATGCCTATGAAATATTTTCATCAATTTTTTTCCCAAAATTTTCTTCAAATATATGAAAATTTCATATAAATGATGAATCTTTTCATCAAATTTGTTGAAATCGAGTTGATGAAACATTCCCATGAAGTTATGTAGAAGTGATGAAATGTTTTTATGATGTGATGAAGAGTTGATGAAACTTTTTCATCATTTTTTCTCAAAAATTTCTTCAAATCTATGAAAATTTCATTCATCTGATGAAATTTTTCATCAAATTTGATGATGAAAATTTTGATGAAGTGATGAAGAAGTGATGACTCGTTTTTATGAAGCGATGAAATGTTTATGAACCATTTTCATCATTTTTTCTCAAAAATTTCTTCAAATCAATGAAAATTTCATATATATGATGAAATTTTTCATCAAATTTGATGAAACTGGGTTGATGAACACGCTTCATCAAATTTGATGAAGGATATTTTTTTGAGTGTGGGTGCCGCATTTTTTAACAGTCGATCAAAAACGCATAAGAATGAACATTTCTCAAGCTTGTTTGGATCGTTTTAAGCGAAAAAGGTTTTAAAGTGTCGTTTCATAACTGTTGATGGGACATGGATCCACCACTATACTCCAGAGACAAAAGAACAATCCAAACAATGGACTGAAGCTGGAGGAAGTACCCCAAAGAAGGCAAAAACAATTCAATCGGCTGGTAAGGTTATGGCAACGGTTTTTTGGGACTTCAGAGGTATTTTATTGATTGACTATAACAATAAATTCAGAGTACTATTGCAACCTTTTGGATCAATTAAATGTACAAATTCGAGAAAAACGTCCTGGGTTACAACACAAAAAATAATTTTTCATCAAGACAACGCACCAGCGCACAAGAGTGTTTTAACAATGGCTAAAATCAACGAATTAAAGTACGAATTGCTTGACCACCGACCTTATTCTCCTGATTTAGCTCCCAGTGACTTTCACTTGTTCGCAACTCTAAAAAAAAATCCTTGCTGGTAAGCGTTTTACCTCAAATGAAGATGCAATTACAGTTGTAAACCACTATTTTGAAGACCTTGAGGAAAACTATTTTAATCAAGGGATAGAATTGCTAGAAAAGCGTTGGACTAAGTGTATTGAAGTTTCAGGAGATTATATTGAAAAATAAAAATATTTTTGAAAAACTAACTATTCTCTTTCATTGATAGGCTAAGAAGTTTCCGAACCGCCCTCGTATGTTAAGCACAATCTAGAGGACAGCATACGAATTCACAATGCCAGGATGACCAACTATAAGGGCCTGATAATAGGACTTTGCATCACCTATGCATATAGCCAAATTTTCTAAAAATATTGGAAAAAACCTCGACTCTTACATGTTCAAATTCGTGTGCGACAGCCTTTATGTTTCAAAAACTAAACTTAAAAACTTACGTATTTATACTAATCTACATTTCATAGTTATTGTATACGTTACGTTGCATAACCAAATACGATTTAATTTGGATGTGAAGATTTGTCCATCAAGTTTCGTTTTTGTTGTGCACGATCCTCTTTCTCTTCTTCTTTTTTCTTTGATTATCAATCCACGTCTTCAGTTGTTCTGGTGTTCGGTCGCTCAGAGCTGGATATTTTTGTATTGCGGCCAAATAATCGCCAAAGCTCGGTAAAACAAACATACCGCCGCTTTTTCCGGTTGTGTCCAACTTCTTAGTTGATTTCCTAAATACAATTATATAAATGTTGAAAATATTAGCTAATTTCTCTACACACAAAAAATTTTTTTTTGATTTCAATCACGAAAATCGGGGATTCAATCATTTTTTTAATTGAATCACGAAATGATAGTATCAATCACCCATTATGATTGAAAACCAACACGATTTTCAATTAAAAATTTAATTGACTTTTGTCACGGAATCAATTAATTGTGTGATTGAATCAATTAAAAACGTGATTGATTTTTAACATAAAATTCAATCACAGTTTGTAACGGGTAAAGTCGGTACCCTCGTTTTCCCCGACACCAGTCATTATGAATTTTCTTTTATTTTCTTTTTAATTTGAATTAATTGCTTTCTTTGTTTTTTGTTTATGAATTTCTGAATTAAAACGACTTAAGTTGATTTTAACCCTAATACCAGTTAACTTTTAATTTACTAATCCCATGCTCTCAGCGAGAAGTTTTCCCCATTATTTGCCGACCCTCATTCTTGTTTTGATACAAAACATCAAAACAAAGTACAGTTACTTTGACTGGAAGGGACACCTGCATTATGCTGGGCAAATTGTTGGTACCCCTTTACGACAGCCAGCATTCATTTCCAATCAAACACGGCAGAGGGACGGCAGAAACATAATTCATAAAAGGCGGTAAAGTTGGAGTGGAGAAGAATTTTTAGAGTCAGTCTGTGAAAGAGGTTTGGAGTGTCAACAAGGCGAGCGGTAAGTAGAGTGATATTTGTGATTATTTTTTTGCTTGTGGCCAACAACAATATCAGTGTGACACGGGATAACTGGACATGTGGTTAACAAATTATTGAACCGAGAACACGTGCTTGTGTTAGTTTTCTTTACTGAATTTCGTTTTGCGTGACTTGCCCTCGCGTGTTCCTTTTGTGTAAATCACGGACTTAAACAGGTCGTGACGCGCCGTGACCCACCGTGGCTTGCCCTTGCGTGTTCTTCTCGTTGAAATCACGGACTTAAACAGGTCGTGACGCGCCGTGACCCACCGTGACCTGCCCTCGCGTGTTCCTTTCGTTGAAATCACGGACTTAAACAGGTCGTGACGCGCCGTGACCCACCGTGACCTGCCCTCGCGTGTTCCTTTCGTTGAAATCACGGACTTAAACAGGTTGTGACGCGCCGTGACCCATCGTGACTTGCCCTCGCGTGTTCCTTTTGTTGAAATCACGGACTTAAACAGGTCGTGACTCACCGTGACTTGCCTTCGCGTATTCTTTTCGTTGAAATCACGGACTTAAACAGGTCGTGACGCGCCGTGATCCACCGTGACTTGCCCTCGTGTGTTCCTTTGTTTAAATCACGGACTTAAACAGGTCGTGACGCGCCGTGACCCACCGTGACTTGCCCTCGCGTGTTCCTTTTGTCGAAATCACGGACTTAAATAGGTCGTGACGCGCCGTGACCCACCGTGACCTGCCCTCGCGTGTTCCTTTCGTTTAAATCACGGACTTAAACAGGTCGTGACGCGCCGTGACCCACCGTGACTTGCCCTCGCGTGTTCCTTTTGTCGAAATCACGGACTTAAATAGGTCGTGACGCGCCGTGACTTGCCCTCGCGTGTTCCTTTTGTCGAAATCACGGACTTAAATCGGTCGTGACGCGCCGTGACCCACCGTGACTTGCCCTCGCGTGTTCCTTTTGTCGAAATCACGGACTTAAATAGGTCGTGACGCGCCGTGACCCACCGTGACTTGCCCTCGCGTGTTCCTTTTGTCGAAATCACGGACTTAAATAGGTCGTGACGCGCCGTGACCCACCGTGACTTGCCCTCGCGTGTTTCTTTTGTCGAAATCACGGACTTAAATCGGTCGTGACGCGCCGTGACCCACCGTGACTTGCCCTCGCGTGTTCCTTTTGTCTAACTCACGGACTTAAACAGGTCGTGACTCACCGTGACTTGCCTTCGTGTATTCTTTTCGTTGAAATCACGGACTTAAACAGGTCGTGACTCACCGTGACTTGCCTTCGCGTATTCTTTTCGTTGAAATCACGGACTTAAACAGGTCGTGACGCGCCGTGATCCACCGTGACTTGCCCTCGTGTGTTCCTTTGTTTAAATCACGGACTTAAACAGGTCGTGACGCGCCGTGACCCACCGTGACTTGCCCTCGCGTGTTCCTTTTGTCGAAATCACGGACTTAAATAGGTCGTGACGCGCCGTGACCCACCGTGACCTGCCCTCGCGTGTTCCTTTCGTTTAAATCACGGACTTAAACAGGTCGTGACGCGCCGTGACCCACCGTGACTTGCCCTCGCGTGTTCCTTTTGTCGAAATCACGGACTTAAATAGGTCGTGACGCGCCGTGACCCACCGTGACTTGCCCTCGCGTGTTCCTTTTGTCGAAATCACGGACTTAAATCGGTCGTGACGCGCCGTGACCCACCGTGACTTGCCCTCGCGTGTTCCTTTTGTCGAAATCACTGACTTAAATAGGTCGTGACGCGCCGTGACCCACCGTGACTTGCCCTCGCGTGTTCCTTTTGTCGAAATCACGGACTTAAATAGGTCGTGACGCGCCGTGACCCACCGTGACTTGCCCTCGCGTGTTCCTTTTGTCGAAATCACGGACTTAAATAGGTCGTGACGCGCCGTGACCCACCGTGACTTGCCCTCGCGTGTTCCTTTTGTCGAAATCACGGACTTAAATAGGTCGTGACGCGCCGTGACCCACCGTGACTTGCCCTCGCGTGTTTCTTTTGTCGAAATCACGGACTTAAATCGGTCGTGACGCGCCGTGACCCACCGTGACTTGCCCTCGCGTGTTCCTTTTGTCTAACTCACGGACTTAAACAGGTCGTGACTCACCGTGACTTGCCTTCGTGTATTCTTTTCGTTGAAATCACGGACTTAAACAGGTCGTGACTCACCGTGACTTGCCTTCGCGTATTCTTTTCGTTGAAATCACGGACTTAAACAGGTCGTGACGCGCCGTGATCCACCGTGACTTGCCCTCGTGTGTTCCTTTGTTTAAATCACGGACTTAAACAGGTCGTGACGCGCCGTGACCCACCGTGACTTGCCCTCGCGTGTTCCTTTTGTCGAAATCACGGACTTAAATAGGTCGTGACGCGCCGTGACCCACCGTGACCTGCCCTCGCGTGTTCCTTTCGTTTAAATCACGGACTTAAACAGGTCGTGACGCGCCGTGACCCACCGTGACTTGCCCTCGCGTGTTCCTTTTGTCGAACTCACGGACTTAAATAGGTCGTGACGCGCCGTGACCCACCGTGACTTGCCCTCGCGTGTTCCTTTTGTCGAAATCACGGACTTAAATCGGTCGTGACGCGCCGTGACCCACCGTGACTTGCCCTCGCGTGTTCCTTTTGTCTAAATCACGGACTTAAACAGGTCGTGACTCACCGTGACTTGCCTTCGTGTATTCTTTTCGTTGAAATCACGGACGTAAACAGGTCGTGACTCACCGTGACTTGCCTTCGCGTATTCTTTTCGTTGAAATCACGGACTTAAACAGGTCGTGACGCGCCGTGATCCACCGTGACTTGCCCTCGTGTGTTCCTTTGTTTAAATCACGGACTTAAACAGGTCGTGACGCACCGTGACCCACCGTGACTTACTCTCGCGCATTATCATTGTAGAAATCACGGACTTAGACAGGTCGTGGCCCGCCGTGACCCACCTCGACTTGACCCCGTGTATTCTTCCATTCCACTACGACTTTGGACGGACGTATCCCACATCTACACCTCGACTTGCCCAATTCACCACCCCCGTCGGCCTCGGGCCCCACGATTAGTCCTGCCACGCTGCTGCCCCTACGTGCTTAGGAAGACCGTTATACGAGGTAGCCCCGCCCACTCACGGACTTACCCAAAGGTCGTGACCGACAAGTATACTGAATACCGAGCACTTAGCCAGGTCTTGGACGAATAGTGAAGGCCGTCGTGATCCCTAGCCCTAAGTATAGAATTAAGTCCAGCTACGTGAACTAGAATAAAACTTGAAGTTTGAAGTAAAACCACCTTCCGTCTCTCTGTCACCTTTCTATCTTTATAAATTTCTGTGGCGATCCCTTCCCCCCGCGAGCGTACCCCAGCAACCGGAGGAAACTCGTCGTTACAGTGGCGCCCGAGCAGGGACAGAGAGAAAGGAGTGTATAAATTCATTTACGTAGCGGTAGACTTATCGACGGCAGGATGACGGCGACCCTACGTGTATCCTGGGCATACTCCTTGAGGAAGGACGAACTCATCGCTTACCTGACGGACTACCAACTAGACACGGAGGGCTCCGTGGATGAGCTCCGTCGACGATTTGCTGCGTTTTTGTCTGATAACCACACCGAGAAGGTCTTGGGCCGCCTCCTGGAACTCCAGGCCAAGCACGAAGGTGCAGTGAGTAAGTCGCCGGCCGTGAAGAACGCTCCAAGCATGGCGATTGCGACTGATAAGAGAATACCAACCGAACCCCCGACTGAGACCGAGTCTGAACGCCGTGCTGTCCCCTCCAACGCAGGGACAAACACCGGCCTATTTTCTCCTGATATCCGGTCAATCGCCGACCAAGTAAGAAAATGGGGAGTCCATTACGATGGGGAAAGGGGGCCGTTGGAGTTCATGGAACGCCTGGAGGAATTGGCCAGCATGTACGCTATAGAGATGGACGTGCTGCCAAGAATGATGCCTGAGGTGCTGACGGGAAAGGCTCTGGTATGGTACCGAACCGCCAACAAATCTTGGGATAATTGGAGATGTTTCAGGGAGGACTTTTTCAAGTTCTTCCTCCCCACGCGTTACTTCGAGCAATTGGAGGACGAGGTCCGAAAGCGACGCCAGAAACCCCGAGAAACCTTTAAAAACTATGCGTTAGCGATGCAGGACCTTATGCGTCATTGCGACTTCACCGAGGCCCAGAAAGTGGAACGAATATTCCGGAACGCCTTGCCGGAGTACCTGTGGTATATTCGGCGGAAAGATTTCCGAAGCTTACAGGATCTTCTAGAAATGGCGGAGGACTTGGAAAGCCTTCCCCAGCTAACAACTCATCCCCGTGAACAACATCGTAGGCTGGAACCGAACGACGAGCGTACTCGACCAGAACAAACCTTTAACTCCAGGACGGCATGCCGAAGGTGCGGCGAAAATGGTCACTACGCAGCGGAATGCCAGAACGAACCGATAATTTTCTGCTGGGAGTGTGGGAAACGAGGAGTGAGAACCATACACTGCTGCCGCCACAACTCGGGAAACGGAAACAGGACTCACCGCGGACGGATACCGGTGGGTCCCCAACCCAGTCAAACTTTCCGTCACTAACCACTTCTCTCCGTGTAGAGCCCACGAGACTGGTGGCGGACGTCGTTATTGGGGAACGACTGATATCGGCCACCATCGACACTGGCGCCACGGCCTCCTTCGTTAGCGGGAGCTTCGTGAGATCTATAGACGTCACGCATGACCTGACTCCTTACCCTACTGATGTTACGCTGGCCGACGGCTCCCGGTGCCATGTCCAAGAGGCCGTGGAGTTGCCAGTTGGGATCGGATCTCGTTGGTTGCGTACGCGGTTCCTTGTAATGCCAGAAGCCACGGAGGATGTCTTCCTCGGCCTGGATTTTCTTGCCAACGCGAAGGCGCTGCTTTTCGTCGCCGGACTTTCCTGCAGATTTGGCGCTAGCATGGGAAATAATCCGCAGCCGCCGACGACCCCACGACACCTTACCATCACGACTTCGTCCCCAGAGGCCGAGAGTAGCCCTAGTGAACCACGTACGACGGACGACCAGGAGTCATGCCCGGTAAGTGGAAACAGCATCACAGAACAGGTCGACATACGACGGTTCCTGGATGAAGAGCTAGACAAATTTAGAGGAATCAAGGGACTTTCCACTGCGGCCACGCACCGGATTGTCATGAAGGATGACCGGCCATTCAAGCTACGATATGCCGCCCGCAACCCTGCTATGCAAGCAATCATAGACGAGAAGATCAACGAACTACTTGCCGGCGGACTTATCGAGCCATCCCGCAGTCCTTACAGCTCTCCAATAACTCTCGCCCAAAAGAAAAACGGTACCTGGCGATTATGCATGGACTTCCGCCACCTTAACAGCAGGTCCGACCCAGACGCCTATCCCCTTCCGCGTATCTCCTCCATTCTGGACCGACTCAGGGAGGCCAAATACGTAAGCAGCCTCGACCTGAAGGATGGATACTGGCAGATCCCTATGGAGGAAGAAAGCAAGAAGTACACCGCCTTCACCGTGGCTGGACGTGGACTGTTCCAATGGCGAGTCATGCCCTTTGGGTTGCACTCCGCGCCCGCAACGTTTCAGCGAGCCCTTGACAGTGTCATCGGACCGGATCTGGAACCGTCGGCCTTCGCGTACCTAGATGACATCATTGTCATTGGTAAAACCGTGGAGGAGCATCTCACTAACTTACGGGAGGTGTTTCGAAGGCTACGCGCCGCTAATCTAAAGATAAACCCGGTCAAGTGTGAATTCTTCAGGCGAGAAACCAAATACCTGGGACACGTGGTAAGCGGAGAAGGGATTCACACAGATCCAGATAAAGTAGCCGCCATCATGGAGATGACAGCACCCCGAAACTTGAAAGAACTACGACGATTCCTTGGGGTAGTTTCTTGGTACAGGCGATTCGTCCCCGACTTTGCAACCCTGGCTCATCCTCTGACATCCTTACTCAAGAAGGGTAAACACTGGAGATGGACCGAGGACCAACAGACCGTCTTCGAGCTACTGAAGACAAGGCTGACCCAGGCCCCTATCCTGGCGTGCCCCGACTTCAACCGACCATTCACCCTGCAAACGGACGCCAGCGACTACGGATTGGGAGCCGTTCTTACTCAGGAGCTGGAGGACGGTGAACGAGTGATATCATACGCAAGCCGAACATTAAATGGCGCAGAGAAGAACTACTCGGCAACAGAGAAGGAGTGCTTAGCCATTGTGTGGGGCATTCGGAGGATGCGACCTTACCTGGAAGGCTACACGTTCCATGTCGTCACGGATCATCTCGCCTTGAAGTGGCTAAACTCCATCGACAACCCCACTGGTCGCCTGGCCAGGTGGGCGCTAGAGTTACAACAGTATCAATTTACGGTGAAATACCGGAAAGGGGGACTCAATGTAATTGCGGACGCCCTCTCACGTCACCCTGTGGAGTCGCTGCAAAGAGCTGTTTGCGAGGCACCTGGGGAATGCCCGTGGATACAGGCCAAGATGAAAGCCGTCCAAGCCGAGCCGGAGAAATTCCCGGACTATGCCATCGTGGGAAACCAACTGTACAAACGTTTCCAGAGAAATGCAAACAACGTGGACGACACCCCATGGAAGCTATGTGTACCTACGCACCTTCGCGGGCGAGTCCTGCAAGAAAATCATGACCAACCCACTGCCGGACATCTGGGTATAACCAAAACTTTAAACCGGGTTTGCAGCAGATATTATTGGCCAAAAATGGCGCGGGATGTATCCAGGTATGTAAAAGGATGCGAGTCGTGTCAGCGATATAAACCGAGTCAACTAGCGCCGGCGGGGAAAATGCTGGTCACTGTACCCGAAGAGCCATGGGCGACCGTCTGCGCGGATTTCGTCGGTCCTTTACCACGCAGCAAACATGGGAACACCATGCTTTTAGTTATCTTCGACCGATTCTCCAAATGGATCGAGCTAGTAGCGATGCGGAGGGCCACGGCAGAGGGAGTGGTAAAGGCTTTTCGGGAGCGAATTCTGGCCCGATTTGGGGTTCCCAAAGTACTGATAACGGACAACGGTACCCAATTCACCAGCAAGGTTCTGGACAAATACCTAAGGGACATTGGAGTACGAAGGCAGTTCACCGCACCGTATTGTCCCCAGGAAAACCCTACAGAGCGCGCCAATCGTACGATTAAGACAATAATCGCACAGGTCGTGGCGAACCAGCACAACAAGTGGGACGAACAGCTGCCGGAAATAACCCTCGCCTGTAACACCAGTGTATCGGAGTCCACCGGCTACAGCCCAGCATACTTGGTGCAATGTCGGGAGCCTCGACTGCCCAACGCGCTCTATGATGAAGTCACACCTGGTACTGGCACCCGGGCGAAGAAGCCCGAAGAACGGACCGACGACTTATTGACAATCTTTGAGCTTGTGCGGACTCAATTGGCTCGGGCTGCGGAAAAGCAACGACAACACTACAATCTAAGACGTAGATCGTGGAGACCGAGAGTAGGAGACGACGTCCTCGTCCGGCAACACCCGTTGTCGAAAGCATCGGAAAGTTTTACCGCCAAGTTGGCACCGAAGTATGATGGACCGTATAAGGTGCTGAGTTTTCTCTCTCCCGTGATTGCCAAACTGCGTGGGGCCGACAAAGGGGACGAACGGCCAGCTCATCTAAGCGATTTGAAACCATTCTTCCCTCAATCCATCTACACCACACCTAATTTTAATCTTCTTTGTCTTTCTCCAGATTCCACCACCAATCCAACAACAATGAGTTCCCCTGAAGACGAGCGACACCGTGCCCCACCACTGCGGACGAAGGCCTATTATAAGGAGCAGTGGCAAAACCACGAGCTTTTACACAAAGTAAAACACGGCCCTATGAAGAACTGTTCCGTGCGCCTCGAGAGGTTGGCGGTGAAATCCATGAAGACGGCTTCCGTATTGGCGACCAAACCCGAGCGCCCCATCGCCCGCGTTCGACCGAACCTGGAGACGATCTCTATTTCGTCGGAGAGCGATGACGTTACTACGCCGCCTCGTCCAAGCCGTCCCCGTATTCCACCAATTGCCACCCCAACCACAACGTCTCCGTCATGGAACCTTACCTCCGACAGTGATGAAAACTACACGCCACCCCGAGCACGGCGCCGTCGGGCCCGTCCACTAACCCCGTCGCCGGTCAATTCACCACCACAGCTGCGGTATAGAGCTCGACCTTCGACCACATCTGCTGGCCGATGTCAAGGCGAATTTGGTGCGGGTAGCGACTTAGGAGCAGGCCAAGAGACAGTTACCGTTCGGATGTCCACCACAACCCGTGAAGATGGTGTTGGGGTTACCCAAGTCATCGGATCCAGCAGTCACGGAACCCAACTGGATATGCAACTACCAGAATATCCCGTAATTTTGGAGGACATTTCCGTAGGTCTGGGAGTACCATACGAGGTGTCATCCGACGAACCTGTCGTCACCACATCGGGCTTGTCCCATATTACAGACTCTTCCAGCGCTGACGAGACGGGGCCTCGGGAGAACGCACGGCTGGTCACGACCCGCGAGGGATGTACATCCCGTCAACTCGCCAGTGCCATTGTTATACCACCCCGCGATTCACGCCCAACGGAGGGGTTGGAGTACACCTGTAACGAGGGGTTAGCTCTGGAAGAGCTTGCCGCCCTTCAGCCATTTATCGACATAGGTCGCGCAATTCACAGACCCCACCGACAATATAAGCGGACTGTGGCTCTTGGGGACCTAGAGTACCGGATCCTGATTAACCGGCAATCGAGGCTGATCATACAAAGACGACCTCCCCGCGCCGAGGAGGGGAGACAGTGTAACGGGTAAAGTCGGTACCCTCGTTTTCCCCGACACCAGTCATTATGAATTTTCTTTTATTTTCTTTTTAATTTGAATTAATTGCTTTCTTTGTTTTTTGTTTATGAATTTCTGAATTAAAACGACTTAAGTTGATTTTAACCCTAATACCAGTTAACTTTTAATTTACTAATCCCATGCTCTCAGCGAGAAGTTTTCCCCATTATTTGCCGACCCTCATTCTTGTTTTGATACAAAACATCAAAACAAAGTACAGTTACTTTGACTGGAAGGGACACCTGCATTATGCTGGGCAAATTGTTGGTACCCCTTTACGACAGCCAGCATTCATTTCCAATCAAACACGGCAGAGGGACGGCAGAAACATAATTCATAAAAGGCGGTAAAGTTGGAGTGGAGAAGAATTTTTAGAGTCAGTCTGTGAAAGAGGTTTGGAGTGTCAACAAGGCGAGCGGTAAGTAGAGTGATATTTGTGATTATTTTTTTGCTTGTGGCCAACAACAATATCAGTGTGACACGGGATAACTGGACATGTGGTTAACAAATTATTGAACCGAGAACACGTGCTTGTGTTAGTTTTCTTTACTGAATTTCGTTTTGCGTGACTTGCCCTCGCGTGTTCCTTTTGTGTAAATCACGGACTTAAACAGGTCGTGACGCGCCGTGACCCACCGTGGCTTGCCCTTGCGTGTTCTTCTCGTTGAAATCACGGACTTAAACAGGTCGTGACGCGCCGTGACCCACCGTGACCTGCCCTCGCGTGTTCCTTTCGTTGAAATCACGGACTTAAACAGGTCGTGACGCGCCGTGACCCACCGTGACCTGCCCTCGCGTGTTCCTTTCGTTGAAATCACGGACTTAAACAGGTTGTGACGCGCCGTGACCCATCGTGACTTGCCCTCGCGTGTTCCTTTTGTTGAAATCACGGACTTAAACAGGTCGTGACTCACCGTGACTTGCCTTCGCGTATTCTTTTCGTTGAAATCACGGACTTAAACAGGTCGTGACGCGCCGTGATCCACCGTGACTTGCCCTCGTGTGTTCCTTTGTTTAAATCACGGACTTAAACAGGTCGTGACGCGCCGTGACCCACCGTGACTTGCCCTCGCGTGTTCCTTTTGTCGAAATCACGGACTTAAATAGGTCGTGACGCGCCGTGACCCACCGTGACCTGCCCTCGCGTGTTCCTTTCGTTTAAATCACGGACTTAAACAGGTCGTGACGCGCCGTGACCCACCGTGACTTGCCCTCGCGTGTTCCTTTTGTCGAAATCACGGACTTAAATAGGTCGTGACGCGCCGTGACCCACCGTGACTTGCCCTCGCGTGTTCCTTTTGTCGAAATCACGGACTTAAATCGGTCGTGACGCTCCGTGACCCACCGTGACTTGCCCTCGCGTGTTCCTTTTGTCGAAATCACGGACTTAAATAGGTCGTGACGCGCCGTGACCCACCGTGACTTGCCCTCGCGTGTTCCTTTTGTCGAAATCACGGACTTAAATAGGTCGTGACGCGCCGTGACCCACCGTGACTTGCCCTCGCGTGTTTCTTTTGTCGAAATCACGGACTTAAATCGGTCGTGACGCGCCGTGACCCACCGTGACTTGCCCTCGCGTGTTCCTTTTGTCTAACTCACGGACTTAAACAGGTCGTGACTCACCGTGACTTGCCTTCGTGTATTCTTTTCGTTGAAATCACGGACTTAAACAGGTCGTGACTCACCGTGACTTGCCTTCGCGTATTCTTTTCGTTGAAATCACGGACTTAAACAGGTCGTGACGCGCCGTGATCCACCGTGACTTGCCCTCGTGTGTTCCTTTGTTTAAATCACGGACTTAAACAGGTCGTGACGCGCCGTGACCCACCGTGACTTGCCCTCGCGTGTTCCTTTTGTCGAAATCACGGACTTAAATAGGTCGTGACGCGCCGTGACCCACCGTGACCTGCCCTCGCGTGTTCCTTTCGTTTAAATCACGGACTTAAACAGGTCGTGACGCGCCGTGACCCACCGTGACTTGCCCTCGCGTGTTCCTTTTGTCGAAATCACGGACTTAAATAGGTCGTGACGCGCCGTGACCCACCGTGACTTGCCCTCGCGTGTTCCTTTTGTCGAAATCACGGACTTAAATCGGTCGTGACGCGCCGTGACCCACCGTGACTTGCCCTCGCGTGTTCCTTTTGTCGAAATCACGGACTTAAATAGGTCGTGACGCGCCGTGACCCACCGTGACTTGCCCTCGCGTGTTCCTTTTGTCGAAATCACGGACTTAAATAGGTCGTGACGCGCCGTGACCCACCGTGACTTGCCCTCGCGTGTTCCTTTTGTCGAAATCACGGACTTAAATAGGTCGTGACGCGCCGTGACCCACCGTGACTTGCCCTCGCGTGTTCCTTTTGTCGAAATCACGGACTTAAATAGGTCGTGACGCGCCGTGACCCACCGTGACTTGCCCTCGCGTGTTTCTTTTGTCGAAATCACGGACTTAAATCGGTCGTGACGCGCCGTGACCCACCGTGACTTGCCCTCGCGTGTTCCTTTTGTCTAACTCACGGACTTAAACAGGTCGTGACTCACCGTGACTTGCCTTCGTGTATTCTTTTCGTTGAAATCACGGACTTAAACAGGTCGTGACTCACCGTGACTTGCCTTCGCGTATTCTTTTCGTTGAAATCACGGACTTAAACAGGTCGTGACGCGCCGTGATCCACCGTGACTTGCCCTCGTGTGTTCCTTTGTTTAAATCACGGACTTAAACAGGTCGTGACGCGCCGTGACCCACCGTGACTTGCCCTCGCGTGTTCCTTTTGTCGAAATCACGGACTTAAATAGGTCGTGACGCGCCGTGACCCACCGTGACCTGCCCTCGCGTGTTCCTTTCGTTTAAATCACGGACTTAAACAGGTCGTGACGCGCCGTGACCCACCGTGACTTGCCCTCGCGTGTTCCTTTTGTCGAACTCACGGACTTAAATAGGTCGTGACGCGCCGTGACCCACCGTGACTTGCCCTCGCGTGTTCCTTTTGTCGAAATCACGGACTTAAATCGGTCGCGACGCGCCGTGACCCACCGTGACTTGCCCTCGCGTGTTCCTTTTGTCTAAATCACGGACTTAAACAGGTCGTGACTCACCGTGACTTGCCTTCGTGTATTCTTTTCGTTGAAATCACGGACGTAAACAGGTCGTGACTCACCGTGACTTGCCTTCGCGTATTCTTTTCGTTGAAATCACGGACTTAAACAGGTCGTGACGCGCCGTGATCCACCGTGACTTGCCCTCGTGTGTTCCTTTGTTTAAATCACGGACTTAAACAGGTCGTGACGCACCGTGACCCACCGTGACTTACTCTCGCGCATTATCATTGTAGAAATCACGGACTTAGACAGGTCGTGGCCCGCCGTGACCCACCTCGACTTGACCCCGTGTATTCTTCCATTCCACTACGACTTTGGACGGACGTATCCCACATCTACACCTCGACTTGCCCAATTCACCACCCCCGTCGGCCTCGGGCCCCACGATTAGTCCTGCCACGCTGCTGCCCCTACGTGCTTAGGAAGACCGTTATACGAGGTAGCCCCGCCCACTCACGGACTTACCCAAAGGTCGTGACCGACAAGTATACTGAATACCGAGCACTTAGCCAGGTCTTTGACGAATAGTGAAGGCCGTCGTGATCCCTAGCCCTAAGTATAGAATTAAGTCCAGCTACGTGAACTAGAATAAAACTTGAAGTTTGAAGTAAAACCACCTTCCGTCTCTCTGTCACCTTTCTATCTTTATAAATTTCTGTGGCGATCCCTTCCCCCCGCGAGCGTACCCCAGCAACCGGAGGAAACTCGTCGTTACAAGTTTTAATTGAATCAATCAAAATTTTAATTAATTTCGAGACAAAAATCGATCAACTATTTGATTCATTCAATTAAATAATTAATTGAAATTGGCTATAAATTTCATTCAAAAAAATTATTTATTGCGCCTCCAAAATCGTATTTAGTTTTATTTTAAATAAAAGAAAGTATGTGTTTCTTATTAAAAATATTCAATATTTTATTATTTTTTGAATTATGCAATATAAATTTGGTTCTTCTCAATTGTGTGTTTTGTTCTAGCATAACTTACACATACAATTACTATCAATAACAACTATAGGGTGAAAAAATAAACTATATAAATCATTATCGTCCTTATCATAATAATCATATCAGCATGTTCCTTCTAACATGTAGATGCGCCTAGATTTCCAATAAATCAGCAGCCTGTAAGCTAAATTAGCTTTTCTGAAAGTAAACAGAATAATTCGAATTTTATTTTGTTCAATTAAAAGTTAATTTTGTTAAACATTCAATTCTTAGTTCCAGGTTACAGATTTATAATCTTCTTTTGTAGTTGTAGTCTTTTAGCATAAAAAGGTGTAGGAGCTCGGTAATTTAATTCCTTTCCAAAATGTCCACACATTGAAATCGTCTATTAAAATTTGAACCAATCAAAGCCAAAAATAATGGGAAAGCAATGTAATATTTGGTATTATATTGATGATAACTTGGAAATAGAAAAAAATATAAATGAAAAATACATATTTTTATTATTTTCGGATATTTTCCATATTTTTAAATGCAAAAGAAAGAACTTTTTAACCATTACATAATTCAGCTCATTAGTTATATATCAGATATACTGCTCTCTACTTGGGTTCAAACTGAAAAAGGCAGGTAAAACAAAAAATAATTTAATGCCAACGCTACTTCTCAACTTGAAGGTGAATCTTCCAACAAACCCATACCACTCTTGGTTTTAAGAAAACTAGGAGTGAAAAAAATTTATAATTTTAAAAGATCAATACGGTACCCACCTTTTGATTGCAAACATATTCTTATATATTTGACAAAATTATGTAGTTGATGGCATTGATTGGTCCATTTCACGAAATAAAATTGGGCACTAAAAGAAATGAATAAAAATATATTATTTTATTCAGTTTAATGTAAACAGGCTTCAATGGAAAACGGTATTCACATTTCATAATTTCTTACCTTCAATAAACGTAGATTGTTTTCCATTTTTACAATACCACAAAACGCAAACACAGGTAATTTCAAATGCGTTCTGTCATATATTTTTCAAACCTTTACCACGTGACCATTTACTGTTGCACACTTTATTTATTTCAACCCTTTGCTATGATTTGTTTTTGCGTTCAAAATATTTATGCACACATTTTGAATCAAAGATTTTGAATTACAGAAGATGGGAGAATGGCAACTGAGCACATCAAACCATTTACCAGATTAGTTTAATACTCAAACCAACTCAAATCGCCACGAACATAAGTTCCACAAAAGTATTTTGTGAGAGCGGTTTTTGTTATGGCGGATGAGTGGAAGAATAAAAATGAAAACATATGCAAGAAAAAACAAATGTTCAAAATTATTTTGTTATGCTGTATGAAAGCGGTAAGTTGGCGATTATTTTCATCGAAGAAATTATTAAATATCCTATTTATTTTAATTTCAGTTTTTCAATATTCAAGTAAATCGTACGTATTCAATATTCAAGTAAACGGACGTAATTCACAAAAATTCGAATAAAGCTCATGCAACTCCTTCAAAATGCGCTAAGTCATCTGGAATGAAGCTGTCCATATAAAAGTTAATGTTCCCATATACCAAAGATTATGAATTACAGTTCCATAATCTTTGCCCATATACATACATGTAAATCTGAACCGACAATATATTTAAGGCTTCTTAGTGGACCATATATTGGAAAATCTATTGACTTTAAATTTAATTCGGTGAATGCCCTGGGATGGAACACAATATTAGTAAAAAATTTCGGAAACATTTATGTATGAACCAATATAGAGGCATCTTCGCAGTGTATTTATGATTTACAATTAAGAGAACAATGACAAAATGCATGTCTCTTTCAAATTTTTTTTACTACAAGTTACTCGACAAATTCTTTCGAGTAAAAGTAGTAGATATGTCATGACAAAAATAATTATTCCTTTTTAAATTTTACAAACCGAAGTAGTTCCAAATTCCTTTTTTTGGAAATAGTTCTGTAACTTTTGAATGGATTAAGATATCAACATATTTTTTTCTTTGTATAAAAGCTGAGATGTTTTTCTCTACGTTTAGAGGTTTGTAGGTTCCTAGTGGATTCACTGGCTGATCTATAGACGTCGGAAGTTGGACATCTCGGATGTATGGAATTTTGTTTTACTTGGAAAACGCGAAATTAAGAACCGATTGAGGAAAAATATGTGTACCTCTGTGCTTTCGATTGAACGTGTAGACTCCACAATTTGGAATTTCTAAACAATACCTAACCAATACCACTTGTTTCGAAAAAAGTATCAAACATTGTCCGACTCACACCAAATTCGGCACACCTATTAATGGACCAAGAGTACTTCTATGTTTTAATTTTCATGCAAATCGGCTAAAAGTACATGTCTATGTGCTGAAGAACCAAACTGGGGGTAGGTTTATATGGGGGCAAAATTGAAAGCTAGGCCGATGTAGCCATCTTCGTAGCGTGATTACAACAGACAAGCAGACGGACAACGTTATATCGTCGTATAATTTCTCCCTGATTTCGACTATATATACTTTCTTCAGTCAGAAATCGTTTTTTATATGTAATAAACGGAATAATAAACCCCATATACAATATACTGATAATATGCGCTATTGCAGTGCTTATATTGCCCAGAAGCCAGAGTTTTACTTTGATTTCAAATTTTGCACAAGGGGCACTATTAATAACATAGTAAAAACCATGGATCCTTTTCATCGCAAAAAGGATTTCAAAGTTTCCTGCAAAAATGAAACTTTCTTTATTTTATGTTAGTCCTGGTACACCCGGAAAAAAGGGACTCTAATGCCAACTGAACTTTATTTTAGTTCATGAAGATTAGTTGAGTTTAGTTAAATTTTGCTCAATATGAGTAATTGTTTCTTATTTGAATAATTTTTTGCTAGCTTGTGACCTATTTACAGTAAACAATCACTGATTTTTTCTGTGTGAGAGGAAGTGATATTTAACTAAAAGTACATAAAAAATTGAAAATTGGGTGTACAGTATATAAAGAGTAAGTCGATTAAGTCATGTCCTCTGTAGTGGACATCGATAGCCAAAGGTTGCAAGATTTATAAAACCCTTTAAATAAAACCGTTTATATACAAAATTCAAACCTTACGGAGTTTTAATAAAGGGTTTAATACCTAATAAGGGAGCCACCGTAGTGCAAAGTTTGCGTTTTTCAACTCGTTAATCAGTACTGGTATTAAAAGGTATAAAAACTAAGGTTTCGATTATTCATGAAACACACAATTCTATCGATGGTTACAAATCATATCGTGTATTAAGATCACGCGTAAAGAGATTCGGCTCAAGTAAATGCTGAATAGCACAGAACATAAAATGTTTATTAAAATGGAAATTTGGAAAACGTCGATACATTTTAGAAGTCAGGTATGACGTCAGTCTATAAGCTCCTATAAGTATTTCGAAAAATACTTCCAAAAATAGAGGTTTAGAAAATGTAGCTTTTTTCCAAACAATATCTACATACTACTATTTTCCAAAATTTATATTATACCAAAATACATGCAAAAACAACAACATTTTTTAACAGAATTGAATTAACATGTGTTTAAGTATATTAAGGTGAATTGACTCCTTTGACCACTACTACACCCAAAGAAATTTGTTAGTAGGGACAGCAGAAAAGTCTGCTAAAACAGCTGAAAGTCTGCTGAAAAAGGGACAGCAGTACTTTTTGCTGAAATAGCAAACATTTCCTGCTATTTTTTAAGCTCGATTACACAAAAACATACTTTATTTTGGCCGAAAAAAATAAAAATGTCAACTTAGCATCTATCCCAACATAATTAAAACAATATTTTACGAATATCTATAGTATTTTACCAAAAAATCTGAGTATTTATCGAAATGAAGTACAACAGCAAACAAAATGTTTGCTGATCGTATTTAGGAGCTTGTAAGTATATTGCAGTGCAAAAATATTCCAAAAACTACTTTTTATTTTTAGATATGCTTTGGGGACTAATTTATAACCAAAATATTTTATAAATTGTTGTTCATTAGGCCGTGAAGTACAAAAATTTAACAGCAGACATCGATTGCTGTTTTTAGCAGACTTTTTTCTATGAGTGTAATTATACCGATTTCAAAATAATAACCTCAATGCTTACCTTATATGACGTGAAATAAATTAAGAAAAATATTTTCGATTTTATTTTATAAAGATTTTAATAGGATTTTATTTAATAAAAAGTAAAGCACATTATAATAAAATATTTATTAAAATAAAATACAACAAAATAAAAAATAATTATTATTATTTAAACAGGAAAAATATATAAAATAAAAGTAATTGTAATTGATGTATACCCAACTCCCATGGACATTACATTAAACAATTGAATAATGCTCAATCCTCTGTTGAATTTGTCTACCATTTGAGATTTCAATTCAATGATATAATTATTGAAATCTTAAAAAGTTAAAAGAATAAAAAGTTCAAATAATTATTAAAATGTTAACAAATTTAAAAGAATATTCTCAAATGGTATACAAAAACGTAGCAGCCGGCACCCTCGTGCAGGGTTCAGGAGTGGGATTTTTGCTAGCCACATAAAACTAAAAATAAAAAAATTATATAAAAAGAAAACCAAATTTGGTTGCAACATAATTTGATTTAGCAAATATTCATTAATTTCGTTGTATGCAAAATAAAAATTCGTCCATACAATATAACAATAAATTCATGAATAAAAACAAAAAAAAATACAAACGAAATTAATGAATATTTGCAACATCAAAAAGTTACATTAAAAAAAATTATAAAAAAACTTAAAAATATATTCTTAATTCTAATAAACAATAGAAAACGTCAAACGTAAAAGGTAAAATTCAGGTACAATTGATAATATGATATAATATAAGAAATAATAATAATAAGAGAAAATAATGATAAAATGATGCTACTGATGGGTGGCTGCTTCGATGATTCTGGCTGCTTGGATGATGGTGGCAGCTTGGATGATGGTGGCTGCTTGGATGGTGGCTGCTATTTGGAGGCATTGCAGAAATTGCAGAAGCAAGTTTCACCCAAAGCAATTATGTTGTACGTCCCCAAAATCCAGTCTTTGCATTTCTTTGCAAAACACTTTCTTGCAGTTCCTTGCGCTTGCTTGTTACGGCTTTTTTGATTTCTTTTGATGCTCTACTTGCCTAGGAGCAATGTTGGCATGGCTCCTTTCCGAAGCTTTCGAAGGCCCACGCAATCAGCCTCAAAGTGACGACTGCATACGCGGACACTTGCAGGAAGCTTCTCCAGATCCAGTTTTAAATTGTAGCAACATTTTATCCGTGCTTCTATGTCCGATGGGAAAAGGAAAAAGAGGTGCTCACCACCACCTTTAACCTTTTCCCCCTTGCAAAGAATGCACTTCATTTTCACTTACAAAGACATTAAAAAAAAACACTAAAACTAAACTTAAAATTAATGATTTTTTTTAATTATTAAATTTAAAAAATCTATTAAAACTAAGAACTCACTAAATAACTAATCACCTACCACTTCTCTTCACTACACTAATACTTAAAAAAAATTTACCGCGCAAATTCGATAAAGTCATCTTTACACCCGCGAACATGTTGGGGGTAACCAACAAATCCGACGAACAACGTATATTTGCAAATACTCGCGTGATTTTTATAACAATCTGATCCAATATTATGCACTCAGAGAAAATATTGGCAGATATTTTCGATTATCTTAAACTGTGAATGATTAACAAAAGTTGCAGAAAATACACTCATAGAAAAAATGTATGCTAAAGCAGCAGTACATGTCTGCTGTTACATTATCTCAGAGATTTAACTTTTAGGCAGTCGACGCCGCCTCCGAATATGTCGACTTATATCGACTCAAATTTAGCCGCCAATTAATCGAAAATGTCCATTTAAATCAGAAAAAATTACTTCTAATTGTCGATTTTTTCCAAAATTTTGAACCTTCCACCCATTTTTCCTATTTTTAGTTTGCCTATTTTTCCCACCAAAAAATTAAAAAAATACATCAAAACAAATTACATTAAAAATGTGAACTTTATTGAATTAAATTTTTTAAAATAATACATCAAAACAAATTACATTAATAAGGTTAACTTTATTACATTAAATTTATTAAAATAATACATCAAAACAAATTGCATTAAAAATTTGAACTTTATTACATTAAATTTGTTAACACACCTATTATTCAAAAGTCAGCCAAGAAACAACGGCTGACTTAGGTTCCACACCACAGAGAATTCTCTTCTCTCAACTCGTTACGAATGTGAAAAATAAAAGAAAATAGGAAACAACCTGCAATGTTTGTTTGCAACCAAATTGTATTAAACTAATCTGGTAAATGCAACATTTGGTTCGACGCAAGCCAATCTCCCATTTTCCTCTTCCATAATCTTTGGACAGAATGTCGCCAATCATGTTTTTCAATTTACGCGAAAAACAAAAAACCCAACCGTTCGTTACGAGTTACTTCCACAGACTGATCTCTCCATCATACATTGTTGAATAAATACCCGTTCTCTTGTTCTCTTTTCGCTCTTTCCATTGCTCAAAATTATCCAATTTCAATCACAAAGGTGGTTGGATCAATCACATGTGTAATTGGAAACGGAAAAATTTTCAATCACGTTTGTAATTGAAAATTATTTCCGAATTGATTAACAAATTGATTGAATCAATTAATATTTTAATTGGAAAGGTAACAAATATCAATCACTTTTTTAATTGGTTGTTATTCGGATTTGATTAAATAATCAATTGAATCAATTAACATATTAATTGAATACGTTTCCAAATTCAATTAAGTGTTTAATTGAAAAAATTTGGTTATAATTTTTTGTGTGTACAATCAGTTAAGATAAATTAGGTTAGGTTGAGTTTAGTAAAAATAAGTTTTAGTATGAAGGGTTCTAGATTGTAGGGATTAGAGCTCGACCAAAGCGGGTTTTTTGGCCGAAGCCGATGTTCGGCAAAAAGCAATAATCGGCCGAAGCGGATTATTTTCCTCAAATTTGTAATTAAAGAAATTTGGTATGTTTTAGTTGAATATCAAAAAAATTTTTTCTAAAAAAGCATAAATACAAAAAATAAAAGGTAATTCAGTTCTGTAGTTTGATATTATAATGACAAAAAGGATTTTTTATAATTTTTTACGTTTTGTTTGTACTGGGTGTCTTGACTGAGACAAATTCAACACTTGGACAGTTCAATATGAAGTAAATTATTCAAATTATTCAAAGGCCGATTCGTGGCCGATTATCGATTTTTGGGCAAATGCCGAGGCCGATGCTTCGGTCGAGCTCTAGTAGGCATATCGTTTTCTAGTAACTAGTTTAGGTTAAATTGGCGGTCCGATTAAGTTTCAGGCTCACTTAGACAATTCAGTCCATTATGATACCACATTAACTAAAAGTACCTATTACATATGGGCACTTCTAGTTGTAACCGCTGAACCTTCTCTATTATTTTCTTCTGTTGAACCAACCAGATTGTTCCAAATGTCGTTACAACCCTTGCAATTCTCCCATCGAACATTTGCCATCATAACAGCCTTCTCACGCAGTATGAGCTTGCAGGTAGCCATCTGGCATTATTTTGAGGACCGAACTGTGACCGCAACTTTTTTCCGACCACACCGATAACTCGCGCAACCGCACAGACGTTTTTGCAGCTGACTGTTTGGCCAAAATGTCTAAAGGTGCAGCATGACATTAAGGGAATCTGTTCCTGTCTTACTGAATGCCCCTGAGATACACAAGGACGCCATACGATGAACCTTGTCTAAATTTGTCGGCTGGTGAAGTGCCGGCCACCAGACTACAACACCATATAGCATTATAGGTCTAACCACAGCCGTGTATAGCCAATGCACAATTTTTGGTTTTAGGCCCCACTTTTTTCCTATTACCTTTTTGCACGAGTACAAAGCTACCGTTGCTTTTCTCGTCCTTTCTTCAATATTATGCTTAAAGTTCAGCTTCCTGTCCAAAATAACGCCAAATTATTTTGCACACTCAGAAAAGGGAATTTCAATACCCCCTAAGGAAATGGGCCTAACCGTGGGAGTTTTGCAGGATTTACTCCAAGACCATTATCTTTCGCCCATTTCTCAGTCATCCGGAGGGCTCTCTGTATAATATCTCTGATTGCGGATGGAAATTTTCCCCTGACTGCTGGAGCCACATCATCTGCGTATGCCACCACTTTTATCCTTTCTTTCTAGGGGAACCAGAAGGTTGTTTATAGCAACATTCCAAAGAAGAAGTGATAGAACTCCTCTTTGGGGAGTGCCTCTGTTCACATACCTTTGTATTTTTGCTTTGCCTAGTCTGCTAGAAATATGTCTCTTTGTTAGAAGTTCGTCTAACAGCCCAAGTATACCTGGATCAACATTCAGAGTTGTCAGTCCATTTAAAATCGAGATCGGATGGATGTTGTTGAACGCCCCTTCGTGTGTATTCTTGTGTATTCTTTGACAGATAGTGAGCGTTCAATAGAGCTGACAAGTTCATGTAATGCGGTCTCTGTCGTTTCGAGGGCAAACTTTAATCGACGCTAGTTCTAAGATAAATGTCTATCATCCTCTCCAGAGTCTTAAGTAGGAATGAGGATAAGCTGATTAGTTGAAAATCCTTCGCACTCGAGTGAGAGGCTTTTCCCGCTTTCGGTATGAAAACGACTTTTGTTTACCTCCACTTTTCTGGAATATATGCTAAGTTTATACATCCTTTATATATCTCCGCCAACCAGGGGATAATTCTTTCAGTCACTGCTTGTAACTCCGCCGGAGTAATTCCATCAGGTCAGGGGAATTTGAATGGCCCAAAGCTATTTAACGCCCATTTTATTCTAGATTCCGATACAATTTCCTCGATAGGAAATGACCGCTGAGCCACCGCCAGAACATGGTTCAACCGTCTGTTTTTGGGGAAAATGTTTGTCCCATAGTACCTCCAGCGTCTCCCTACTGGACGTTGTCCAATTGCCCTCCGATGTTTTAATGAAACCTGGAGCGGAGTTAGTGGATGCTAGTACCTTCCGTAGTCTGGAAGCCTCGGACGTATTTTCAATACTGCTGCAGTAATCATTCCAAGAATCATGCTGAGCCTTTCTCAGTTCTCGCTTGTATTCTTTCAGATTCTTCTTGTAAGCGTCCCAATCCTCAGAAGCTCTGGTGTATTTTGCTTTGTTAAAGAACTTCCTGCAGGATTTCCTCATATTACTTAACTCCGTAGACCACCATGGTGGTCTATTTTTTCCCTTGGCTTCCCTCTAGGGCATGCAGCTTTCAGTGAGATGTTCAAGGCCTAATTAATCCTCTCCACTGCGTGTTCGATATCTTGCACAGTATATAATATATATATATATATATATATATATATATTATATATATATATATATATATTTATTTTTTATTATATATTATATATATATATATATATATATATATATATATATATATATATATATATATATATATATATATATATATATATATATATCTATATATATATATATATATATATATATATATATATATATATATATATATATATATATATATATATATATATATATATATATATATATATATATATATATATATATATATATATATATATATATATATATATATATATATA